>NW_026868255.1:0-61367 GCF_020745735.1 Hemiscyllium ocellatum
CATAGAACATAGAAAAATACAGCGCAGTACAGGCCCTTCGGCCCTCGATGTTGCGCCGACCGAAGCCTACGTAACCTACACTAGCCCAATAACCTCCATATGCTTATCCAATGCCCGCTTAAATGACCATAAAGAGGGAGAGTCCACCACTGCTACTGGCAGGGCATTCCATGAACTCACAACCGGCTGAGTAAAGAATCTACCCCTAACATCTGTCCTATACCTACCACCCCTTAATTTAAAGCTGTGTCCCCTAGTAACAGCTGACTCCATTAGCAGTAAAAGGTTCTCAGTGTCTACCCTATCTAAACCCCTAATCATCTTATACACCTCTATCAAATCTCCCCTAAACCTTCTTTTCTCCAATGAGAACAGCCCCAAGTGCCTCAGCCTTTCCTCATACGATCTTCCTACCATGCCAGGCAACATCCTGGTAAACCTCCTCTGCACTCGTTCCAATGCCTCCACATCCTTCCTATAGTATGGCGACCAAAACTGCACACAATACTCCAGATGAGGCCGCACCAGAGTCTTATACAACTGCAACATGACCTCAGGACTCCGGAACTCAATTCCTCTACCAATAAAGCCCAGTACAACACATATGCCTTCCTCACAGCACTATTTACCTGGGTGGCAACTTTCAGAGATCTGTGTACATGGACACCAAGATCCCTCTGCTCATCCACACTACCAAGTAGCCTACCATTAGCCCAGTAATCCATCTTCTTGTTACTCTCCTACCAAAGTGAATGACTTCACACTTAGCTACATTGAACTCCATTTGCCACCTTTCTGCCCAGCTCTGCAACTTATCTATATCCCGCTGTAACCTGCCACATCCTTCTTCGCTGTCCACAACTCCACCGACCTTTGTGTCATCCGCAAACTTGTTCATCCAGCTTTCAAGCCCCTCCTCTATATCATTTATAAAGATGACAAACAGCAATGGTCCCAAAACAGATCCTTGTGGAACCCCGCTAGTAACTGCACTCCAAGATGAACCTAGTCCATCAACTACTACCCTCTGTCTCCTTCCAGCCAGCCAATTCCTAATCCAAACCTCTAATGCACCCTCAATGCCATACCTCCGTAGTGTTTGCATTAGCCTACCATGGGGTACCTTATCGAACGCCTTGCTAAAACCCATATACACCACATCTACTGCTTTAACCCTCATCCACCTCCTTAGTCACCTTCTCAAAGAACTCAATAAGGTTTGTGAGGCACGACCTGCCCTTCACAAAACCATGCTGACTATCCCTGATCACATTATTCCTATCCAGATGTTCATAAATCTTATCCCTTACAATTCTCTCTAAGACTTTGCCCACAGTGAGACTCACTGGCCTATAGTTACTAGGGCTATCCTACTCCCCTTCTTGAACAAGGGGACCACATTCGCTATCCTCCAGTCTTCTGGCACTATTTCCGTAGACAATGACGACATAAAAATCAAGGCCAATGGCTCTGCTATCTCCTCCCTAGCTTCCCAGAGGATCCTCGGATAAATGTCATCAGGCCCAGGAGACTTATCTATTTTCATCCTTTCCAGTATCCCCAGACCTCTTACCTACATACCTCAAGGCCATCCATTCTAATCACTTGTGACTCAATATTCACATCAGCAACAGTGTCCTGTTCATGAGTGAATACTGATGAAAAGTACTGATTTAATGTCTCTCCAATCTCCTCCGCCTCCACACACAACTTCCCACTACTATCCTTGACTGGACGATACCTACCCTAGTCATCCTTTTATTCCTGACATACCTATAGAAAGCCTTTGGGGTTTTCCCTAATCCTACCAACTAAGGACTTTTCATGTCCCCTTCTCGCTGCTCTTAGCTCTCTCTTTAGATCCTTCCTGGCTACCTTATAACTCTCAATCGCCCCAACTGAACCTTCACGCCTCATCTTTACATAGGCCGCTCTCTTCCCTTTCATAAGGGATTCCAATTCCTTATTAAACCACGGCTCCCTCACAAGGCCCTTTCCTCCCTGCCTGACTGGTACATACTTATCAAGGACACCCAATAGCTACTCCTTGAACAAGCTCCACATATCATTTGTGTCCTTCCCTTGAAGCCTATTTTTCCAATCCACACATCCTAAGTCATGCCTCACCGCATCATAATTTCCCTGCCCCCAGCTATAACTCTTGCCCTGCAGTGCACACTTATCCCTCTCCATCACTAGAGTAAAAGTCACCGAGTTGTGGACACTGTCCCCGAAGTGCTCACCTACCTCCAAGTCTAACACCTGGCCTGGTTCATTACCTAGAACCAAATCCAGTATAGTCTCACCTCTTGTTGGCCTGTCTACATATTGTGTCAGGGAAACCCTCCTGCACACATTGGACAAACACCGACCCACCTAATGAACTCGAGCTATAGCTTTCCCAGTCAATATCTGGGAAGTAAAGTCCCCCATAACAACCACCCTGTTACTTTCACTCTTCTCCTGATCATCCTCGCAATACTTTCCTCTACTTCTCTCGGACTATTAGGAGGCCTGTAGAAATTCCTAACAGGGTGACCTCACTTTTCCTATTTCTAACATCAGCCCAAACTACCTCAGATGGCAAGTCTTCCTCCATCATCCTTTCCACCGCTGTAATACTATCCTTGACAAGCAATGCCACCACCACCCCCCTCTTTTACCCCCACCTCTGACCCTACTAAAACATTTAAACCCTGGAACCTGCAACAGCCATTCCTGCCCCTGTTCAACCCACGTCTCTGTAATGGCCACAACATCAAAGTCCCAGGTACCAACCCACGCTGCAAGTTCACCACAGTGCTGAGGGAGAGCCGCATTGTCAGAGGGTCAGTGCTGAGGGAGTGCCGCACTGTCAGAGGGTCAGTACCGAGAGAGTGCCACACTGTCGGAGGATCAGTGTTGAGGGAGTGCTGCACTGTCGGAGGGTCAGTGCTGAGGGGAGTGGGCACTGTCGGAGGTCAGTGCTGAGGGAGTGCTGCGCTGTCAGAGGGTCAGTGCTGAGGGAGCGCCGCACTGTCGGAGGGTCAGTACTGAGAGAGTGCCACACTGTCGGAGGATCAATGCTGAGGCAGTGGGCACTGTCGGAGGATCAGTGCTGAGGGAGTGCTGCACTGTCGGAGGGTCAGTGCTGAGGGAGTGCTGCACTGTCGGAGGGTCAGTGCTGAGGGAGTGCCGTACTGTCAGAGGGTCAGTGCTGAGGGAGTGGGCACTGTCGGAGGGTCAATACTGAAAGAGCGCCGCACTGTTAGAGGGTCAGTGCTGAGGGAGTGCCACATTGTTCGAGGGTCATTGCTGAGGGATTGGGCACTGTCAGAGGGTTACTGCTGTGGGAGTGCCGCACTGTCAGAGGGTCAGTGCTGAGGGAGCGCCGCATTGTCGGAGGGTCAGTGCTGAGGGAATGCTTCAGTGTCAGAGGTTCAGTGCTGAGGGAGAGCCGCATTGTCGGAGGGTCAGTGCTGAGGGAGTGCCGCACTGTCAGAGGGCCAGTGCTGATGGAGTGCCACACTGTCAAAGGGTCAGTGCTGAGGGTGTGCCGGACTGTCGGAGGGTCAGTGGTGAGGGAGTGCTGCGCTGTCAGAGGGTCAGTGCTGAGGGAGCGCCGCACTGTCAGAGGGTCAGTGCTGAGGGAGTGGTCACTGTCAGAGGGTCAGTGCTGAGGGAGTGCCGCACTGTCGGAGGTCAGTGCTGAGGGAGTGAAGTACTGTTGGAGGGTCAATGCTGAGGGAGTGGGCACTGCTGGAGGGCCAGTGCTGAAGGTGCGGTGCACTGTCAGAGGGTCAGTGTTGACGGAGTGGTCACTGTTGGAGGGTCAGTGCAGAGGCAATGGTGCACTGTCAGAGGGTCAGTGCTGAGGGAGTGGGCACTGTCAGAGGGTCAGTGGTGAGGGAGTGCTGAACTGTTGGAGGGTCAGTGCTGAGGGAGCGCCGCACTGTCGGAGGATCAGTGCTGAGGGAGTGCTGCACTGTCGGAGGTTCAGTGCTGAGGGAGTGCTGCACTGTCGGAGGGTCAGTGCTGATCGAGTGCCGTACTGTCGGAGGGTCAGTGCTGATCGAGTGCCGTACTGTCGGAGGGTCAGTGCTGAGGGAGTGCCACACTGTCAGAGGGTCAGTGCAGAGGGAGTGCCGCACTGTCAGAGGGTCAGTGCTGAGGGAGTGGTCACTGTCAGAGGGCCAGTGCTGATGGAGTGCCACACTGTCAGAAGGTCAGTGCTGAGGAGTGCCGCACTGTCGGAGGGTCAGTGCTGAGGGAGTGCCGCACTGTCGGAGGGTCAGTGCTGAGGGAGTGGTCACTGTCAGAGGGCCAGTGCTGATGGAGTGCCACAATGTCAGAAGGTCAGTGCTGAGGGAGTGCCGCACTGTCGGAGGGTCAGTGTTGAGGGAGTGCCGCACTGTCAGAGGGTCAGTGCTGAGGGAATGCCGCACTGTCGAGGGTCAGTGCTGAGGGAGTGGGCACTGCTGGAGGGTCAGTGGTGAGGGAGTGCTGAACTGTTGGAGGGTCAGTGCTGAGGGAGCGCCGCACTGTCGGAGGATCAGTGCTGAGGGAGTGCTGCACTGTCGGAGGTTCAGTGCTGAGGGAGTGCTGCACTGTCGGAGGGTCAGTGCTGATCGAGTGCCGTACTGTCAGAGGGTCAGTGCTGATTGAGTGCCGTACTGTCGGAGGGTCAGTGCTGAGGGAGTGCCACACTGTCAGAGGGTCAGTGCAGAGGGAGTGCCGCACTGTCAGAGGATCAGTGCTGAGGGAGTGGGCACTGTCAGAGGGTCAGTGCTGAGGGAGTGGGCACTGTCAGACGGTCGGTGCTGAGCGAGTTGGCACTGTCGGAGGGTCCGTGCTGAGGGAGTGCCGCACTGTCGGAGGATCAGTGCTGAGGGAGTGCCGCACTGTCGGAGGGTCAGTGCTGAGGGCGTGCCGCAGTGTCGGAGGGTCAGTGCTGAGGGGGTGCTACGCTGTCAGAGGGTCAGTACTGAGGGAGTGCCACACTGTCGGAGGGTCAGTGCTGAGGGGGTGCTACGCTGTCAGAGAGTCAGTACTGAGGGAGTGCCACACTGTCGGAGGGTCAGTACTGAGGGAGTGCCACACTGTCGGAGGGTCAGTGCTGAGGGAGTGCCACACTGTCAGAGGGTCAGTACTGAGGGAGTGCCACACTGTCGGAGGGTCAGTACTGAGGGAGTGCCGCGCTGTCAGAGGGTCAGTACTGAGGGAGTGCCACACTGTCGGAGGGTCAGTGCTGAGGAGTGCCACACTGTCAGAGGGTCAGTGCAGAGGGAGTGCCGCACTGTCAGAGGGTCAGTGCTGAGGGAGTGCCGCACTGTCGGAGGGTCAGTGCTGAGAGAGTGCCGCACTATCGGAGGGTCAGTGCTGAGGGAGTGCTGCACTGTCAGAGGGCCAGTGCTGAGGGAGTGCCACGCTGTCAGAGGGTCAGTACTGAGGGAGTGCCACACTGTCGGAGGGTCAGTGCTGAGGGAGTGCTGCACTGTCAGAGGGTCAGCGCTGAGGGAGTACTGCACTGTCAGAGGGTCAGTACTGAGGGAGTGCCACACTATCGGAGGGTCAGCGCTGAGGGAGTACTGCACTGTCAGAGGGTCAGTACTGAGGGAGTACTGCACTGTCGGAGGGTCAGTGCTGAGGGAGTGCTGCACTGTCGGAGGGTCAGTGCTGAGGGAGTGCCGCACTGTCAGAGGGCCAGTGCTGATGGAGTGCTACACTGTCAGAGGGTCAGTGCTGAAGGACTGCCGCACTGTCGGAGGGTCAGTGCTGAGGGAGTGCTGCAGTGTTGGAGGTTCAATGCTGAGGAAGTGGGCACTGCTGGAGGGCCAGTGCTGAATGTGCGGCGCGCTGTCAGAGGGTCAGTGCTGACGGAGTGGTCATTGTTGGAGGGTCAGTGCAGAGGTAATGGTGCACTGTCAGAGGGTCAGTGCTGAGGGAGTGCCGGACTGTCAGAGCGTCAGTGGTGAGGGAGTGCTGCGCTGTCAGAGGGTCAGTGCTGAGGGAGCGCCGCACTGTCGGAGGGTCAGTACTGAGAGAGTGCCACACTGTCGGAGGATCAGTGCTGAGGGAGTGCTGCACTGTCGGAGGGTCAGTGCTGAGGGAGTGCCGTACTGTCGGAGGGTCAGTGCTGAGGGAGTGCCGCACTGTCAGAGGGCAGTGCTGAGGGAGTGCCACACTGTCAGAGGGTCAGTACTGAGGCAGTGCCACACTGTCAGAGGGTCAGTGCTGAGGGAATGCTGCAGTATCAGAGGTTCATAGAACATAGAGCATAGAACATAGAAAAATACAGCGCAGTACAGGCCCTTCGGCCCTCGATGTTGCGCCGACCGAAGCCTACGTAACCTACACTAGCCCAATAACCTCCATATGCTTATCCAATGCCCGCTTAAATGACCATAAAGAGGGAGAGTCCACCACTGCTACTGCAGGGCATTCCATGAACTCACAACCGGCTGAGTAAAGAATCTACCCCTAACATCTGTCCTATACCTACCACCCCTTAATTTAAAGCTGTGTCCCCTAGTAACAGCTGACTCCATTAGCAGTAAAAGGTTCTCAGTGTCTACCCTATCTAAACCCCTAATCATCTTATACACCTCTATCAAATCTCCCCTAAACCTTCTTTTCTCCAATGAGAACAGCCCCAAGTGCCTCAGCCTTTCCTCATACGATCTTCCTACCATGCCAGGCAACATCCTGGTAAACCTCCTCTGCACTCGTTCCAATGCCTCCACATCCTTCCTATAGTATGGCGACCAAAACTGCACACAATACTCCAGATGAGGCCGCACCAGAGTCTTATACAACTGCAACATGACCTCAGGACTCCGGAACTCAATTCCTCTACCAATAAAGCCCAGTACACCATATGCCTTCCTCACAGCACTATTTACCTGGGTGGCAACTTTCAGAGATCTGTGTACATGGACACCAAGATCCCTCTGCTCATCCACACTACCAAGTAGCCTACCATTAGCCCAGTAATCCATCTTCTTGTTACTCCTACCAAAGTGAATGACTTCACACTTAGCTACATTGAACTCCATTTGCCACCTTTCTGCCCAGCTCTGCAGCTTATCTATATCCCGCTGTAACCTGCCACATCCTTCTTCGCTGTCCACAACTCCACCGACCTTTGTGTCATCCGCAAACTTGCTCACCCAGCTTTCAAGCCCCTCCTCTAGATCATTTATAAAGATGACAAACAGCAATGGTCCCAAAACAGATCCTTGTGGAACCCCGCTAGTAACTGCACTCCAAGATGAACATAATCCATCAACTGCTACCCTCTGTCTCCTTCCAGCCAGCCAATTCCTAATCCAAACCTCTAATGCACCCTCAATGCCATACCTCCGTAGTGTTTGCATTAGCCTACCATGGGGTACCTTATCGAACGCCTTGCTAAAACCCATATACACCACATCTACTGCTTTACCCTCATCCACCTCCTTAGTCACCTTCTCAAAGAACTCAATAAGGTTTGTGAGGCACGACCTGCCCTTCACAAAACCATGCTGACTATCCTTGTTCACATTATTCCTATCCAGATGTTCATAAATCTTATCCCTTACAATTCTCTCTAAGACTTTGCCCACAGTGAGACTCACTGGCCTATAGTTACTAGGGCTATCCCTACTCCCCTTCTTGAACAAGGGGACCACATTCGCTATCCTCCAGTCTTCTGGCACTATTCCCGTAGACAACGACGACATAAAAATCAAGGCCAATGGTTCCGCTATCTCCTCCCTAGCTTCCCAGAGAACCCTAGGATAAATGCCATCAGGCCCAGGAGACTTATCTATTTTCATCCTTTCCAGTATTCCCCAGACCTCTTCCCTACATACCTCAAGGCCATCCATTCTAATCACTTGTGACTCAATATTCACATCAGCAACAGTGTCCTGTTCCTGAGTGAATACTGATGAAAAGTATTGATTTAGTGTCTCTCCAATCTCCTCCGCCTCCACGCACAACTTCCCACTACTATCCTTGACTGGACCGATACCTACCCTAGTCATCCTTTTATTCCTGACATACCTATAGAAAGCCTTTGGGTTTTCCCTAATCCTACCAACTAAGGACTTTTCATGTTCCCTTCTCGCTGCTCTTAGCTCTCTCTTTAGATCCTTCCTGGCTACCTTATAACTCTCAATCGCCCCAACTGAACCTTCACGCCTCATCTTTACATAGGCCGCTCTCTTCCCTTTCATAAGGGATTCCAATTCCTTATTAAACCACGGCTCCCTCACAAGACCCTTTACTCCCTGCCTGACTGGTACATACTTATCAAGGACACCCAATAGCTGCTCCTTGAACAAGCTCCACATACCATTTGTGTCCTTCCCTTGAAGCCTATTTTTCCAATCCACACATCCTAAGTCATGCCTCACCGCATCATAATTTCCCTGCCCCCAGCTATAACTCTTGCCCTGCAGTGCACACTTATCCCTCTCCATCACTAGAGTAAAAGTCACCGAGTTGTGGTCACTGTCCCCGAAGTGCTCACCTACCTCCAAGTCTAACACCTGGCCTGGTTCATTACCTAGAACCAAATCCAGTATAGCCTCACCTCTTGTTGGCCTGTCTACATCTTGTGTCAGGAACCCTCCTGCACACATTGGACAAACACCGACCCATCTAATGAACTCGAGCTATAGCTTTCCCAGTCAATATCTGGGAAGTTAAAGTCCCCCATAACAACCACCCTGCTACTTTCACTCTTCTCCTGAATCATCCTCGCAATACTTTCCTCTACTTCTCTCGGACTATTTGGAGGCCTGTAGAAAACTCCTAACAGGGTGACCTCACCTTTCCTATTTCTAACCTCAGCCCAAACTACCTCAGATGGCAAGTCTTCCTCCATCATCCTTTCCACCGCTGTAATACTAACCTTGACAAGCAATGCCACACCACCCCCTCTTTTACCCCCATCTCTGACCCTACTAAAACATTTAAACCCTGGAACCTGCAACAGCCATTCCTGCCCCTGTTCAACCCACGTCTCTGTAATGGCCACAACATCAAAGTCCCAGGTACCAACCCACGCTGCAAGTTCACCACAGCGCTGAGGGAGAGCCGCATTGTCGGAGGGTCAGTGCTGAGGGAGTGCCGCACTGTCAGAGGGTCAGTACTGAGAGAGTGCCACACTGTCGTAGGATCAGTGTTGAGGGAGTGCTGCACTGTCGGAGGGTCAGTGCTGAGGGAGTGGGCACTGTCAGATGGTCAGTACTGAGGGAGTGCCGCACTGTCGGAGGGTCAGTGCTGAGGGGGTGCCTCACTGTCGGAGGGTCAGTGCTGAGGGAGTGCCACATTGTTCGAGGGTCATGGCTGAGGGATTGGGCACTGTCAGAGGGTTACTGCTGAGGGAGTGCCGCACTGTCAGAGGGTCAGTGGTGAGGGAATGCTGCAGTGTCAGAGGTTCAGTGCTGAGGGAGTGCTACACTGTCGGAGGGTCAGTGCTGAGGGAGTGCTGAACTGTTGGAGGGTCAGTACTGAGGGAGTGCCACACTGTCAGAGCGTCAGTGCTGAGGGAGTGGGCACTACTAGAGGCTCAGTGCTGTAGTGGTGCTGCACTGTTGGAGGTCAGTGCTGAGGGGGTGGGCACTGTTGGAGGGTCAGTGCTGAGGGAGTGCTGTGCTGTCAGAGGGTCAGTGCTGAGGGAGAGACGCACTGTCGGAGGGTCAGTACTGAGAGAGTGCCACACTGTCGGAGGATCAATGCTGAGGCAGTGGGCACTGTCGGAGGATCAGTGCTGAGGGAGTGCTGCACTGTCGGAGGGTCAGTGCTGAGGGAGTGCCGTACTGTCAGAGGGTCAGTGCTGAGGGAGTGGGCACTGTCAGAGGGTCAATACTGAAAGAGCGCCGCACTGTTAGAGGGTCAGTGCTGAGGGAGTGCCACATTGTTCGAGGGTCATTGCTGAGGGATTGGGCACTGTCAGAGGGTTACTGCTGAGGGAGCGCCGCATTGTCGGAGGGTCAGTGCTGAGGGAATGCTTCAGTGTCAGAGGTTCAGTGCTGAGGGAGAGCCACATTGTCGGAGGGTCAGTGCTGAGGGAGTGCCGCACTGTCAGAGGGCCAGTGCTGATGGAGTGCCACACTGTCAAAGGGTCAGTGCTGAGGGTGTGCCGGACTGTCGGAGGGTCAGTGGTGAGGGAGTGCTGCGCTGTCAGAGGGTCAGTGCTGAGGGAGTGCCGCACTGTCAGAGGGTCAGTGCTGAGGGAGTGCCGCGCTGTCGGAGGGTCAGTGCTGAGGGAGTGCCGCACTGTCAGAGGGTCAGTGCTGAGGGAGTGGTCACTGTCAGAGGGCCAGTGCTGATGGAGAGCCGCACTGTCGGAGGGTCAGTGCTGAGGGAGTGCCGCACTGTTGGAGGGTCAATGCTGAGGGAGTGGGCACTGCTGGAGGGCCAGTGCTGAAGGTGCGGTGCACTGTCAGAGGGTCAGTGTTGACGGAGTGGTCACTGTTGGAGGGTCAGTGCAGAGGTAATGGTGCACTGTCAGAGGGTCAGTGCTGAGGGAGTGGGCACTGTCAGAGGGTCAGTGGTGAGGGAGTGCTGAACTGTTGGAGGGTCAGTGCTGAGGGAGCGCCGCACTGTCGGAGGATCAGTGCTGAGGGAGTGCTGCAC
Source organism: Hemiscyllium ocellatum (assembly GCF_020745735.1). NCBI lineage: Eukaryota > Metazoa > Chordata > Chondrichthyes > Orectolobiformes > Hemiscylliidae > Hemiscyllium > Hemiscyllium ocellatum. The sequence continues at coordinate 10,609 of NW_026868255.1, forward strand.
TGTCGGAGGTTCAGTGCTGAGGGAGTGCTGCACTGTCGGAGGGTCAGTGCTGATCGAGTGCCGTTCTGTCGGAGGGTCAGTGCTGAGTGAGTGCCACATTGTTCGAGGGTCATTGCTGAGGGATTGGGCACTGTCAGAGGGTTAGTGCTGACGGAGTGGTCACTGTTGGAGGGTCTGTGCTGAAGGAGTGGGCACTATCAGATGGTCAGTGCTGAGGGTGTGCCGCACTGTCGGAGGGTCAGTGCTGAGGGCGTGGGCACTGTCGGAGGGTCAGTGCTGAGGGAGTGCCGCACTGTCGGAGGGTCAGTGCTGAGGGCGTGCGGCAGTGTCGGAGGGTCAGTGCTGAGGGAGTGCCACACTGTCGGAGGGTCAGTGCTGAGGGAGTGCCACACTGTCGGAGGGTCAGTGCTGAGGGAGTGCTGCGCTGTCAGAGGGTCAGAGCTGAGGGAGTGCCACACTGTCGGAGGGTCAGTGCTGAGGGAGTGCTGCGCTGTCAGAGGGTCAGTGCTGAGGGAGTGGTCACTGTTGGAGGGTCAGTGCAGAGGTAATGGTGCACTGTCAGAGGGTCAGTGCTGAGGGAGTGCTGAACTGTTGGAGGGTCAGTACTGAGAGAGTGCCACACTGTCAGAGCGTCAGTGCTGAGGGAGTGGGCACTACTGGAGGTTCAGTGCTGAGGTGGTGCTGCACTGTTGGAGGGTCAGTGCTGAGGGGGTGGGCACTGCTGGAGGTTCAGTGCTGAGGTGGTGCTGCACTGTCGGAGGGTCAGTGCTGAGTGAGTGCCGCACTGTCAGAGGGTCAGCGCTGAGGGTGTACCGCACTGTCGGAGGGTCAGTACTGAGGGAGTGCCACACTGTCAGAGGGTCAGTACTGAGGGAGTGCCACACTGTCGGAGGGTCAGCGCTGAGGGAGTGATGTACTGTTGGAGGGTCAATGCTGAGGAAGTCGGCACTGCTGGAGGGCCAGTGCTGAAGGTGCGGCGCGTTGTCAGAGGGTCAGTGCTGACGGAGTGGTCACTGTTGGAGGGTCAGTGCTGAGGGAGTGCTGCACTGTCAAAGGATCAGTGCTGAGGGAGTGCCGGACTGTCAGAGGGTCAGTGGTGAGGGAGTGCTGCGCTGTCAGAGGGTCAGTGCTGAGGGAGCGCCGCACTGTCGGAGGGTCAGTACTGAGAGAGTGCCACACTGTCGGAGGATCAGTGCTGAGGGCGTGCCGTACTGTCGGAGGATCAGTGCTGAGGAAGTGCTGCACTGACGGAGGGTCAGTGCTGAGGGAGTGCCGTACTGTCGGAGGGTCAGTGCTGAGGGAGTGGGCACTGTCGGAGAGTCAGTGCTGAGGGAGTGGGCACTGTCGGAGGGTCAGTGCTGAGGGAGTGCCACATTGTTCGAGGGTCAGTGCTGAGGGAGTGCTGCACTGTCGGAGGGTCAGTGCTGAGGGAGTGCCGTACTGTCGGAGGGTCAGTGCTGAGGGAGTGGGCACTGTCGGAGGGTCAGTGCTGAGGGAGTGCCACATTGTTCGAGGGTCATTGCTGAGGGATTGGGCACTGTCAGAGGGTTACTGCTGAGGGAATGCCGCACTGTCAGAGGGTCAGTGCTGAGGGAGTGCTGCACTGTCGGAGGGTCAGTGCTGAGGGAGTGGGCACTGTCGGAGGGTCAGTGCTGACGTAGTGCCACATTGTTTGAGGGTCATTGCTGAGGGAGTGCCGCACTGTCAGAGGGCAGTGCTGAGGGGGTGCCACACTGTTAGAGGGTCAGTGCTGAGGGAGTGCCGCACTGTCGGAGGGTCAGTGCTGAGGGAATGCTGCAGTATCAGAGGTTCAGTGCTGAGGGAGAGCCGCATTGTCGGAGGGTCAGTGCTGAGGGAGTGCCACACTGTCAGAGGGCCAGTGCTGATGGAGTGCCACACTGTCAGAGGGTCAGTGCTGAGGGACTGCCGCACTGTCGGAGGGTCAGTGCTGAGGGACTGCCGCACTGTCGGAGGGTCAGTGCTGAGGGAGTGACATACTGTTGGAGGGCCAGTGCTGAAGGTGCGGCGCGCTGTCAGAGGGTCAGTGCTGATGGAGTGGTCACTGTTGGAGGGTCAGTGCAGAGATAATGGTGCACTGTCAGAGGGTCAGTGCTGAGGGAGTGGGCACTGTCAGATGGTCAGTGCTGAGGGAGTGCCGCACTGTCGGAGGGTCAGTGCTGAGGGAGTGGGCACTGTCGGAGGGTCAGTGCTGAGGGAGTGCCGCACTGTCGGAGGATCAGTGCTGAGGGAGTGCTGCACTGTCGGAGGATCAGTGCTGAGGGAGCACCGCACTTCGGAGGGTCAGTACTGAGGGAGTGCCACACTGTCAGAGGGTCAGTACTGAGGGAGCGCCGCACTGTCGGAGGGTCAGTACTGAGAGAGTGCCACACTGTCGGAGGGTCAGTGCTGAGGGAGTGCCGCACTGTCACAGGGTCTGTGCTGAGGGAGTGCTGCACTGTCGGAGGGTCCGTGCTGAGGGAGTGCCGCACTGTCAGAGGGCCAGTGCTGAGGGAGTCCCGCACTGTCGGAGGGTCAGTGCTGAGGGAGTGACGTACTGTTGGAGGGTCAATGCTGAGGAAGTGGGCACTGCTGGAGGGCCAGTGCTGAAGGTGCTGCGCGCTGTCAGAGGGTCAGTGCTGACGGAGTGGTCACTGTTGGAGGGTCAGTGCAGAGATAATGGTGCACTGTCAGAGGGTCAGTGCTGAGGGAGTGCTGAACTGTTGGAGTGTCAGTACTGAGAGAGTGCCACACTGTCAGAGCGTCAGTGCTGAGGGAGTGGGCACTACTGGAGGTTCAGTGCTGAGGTGGTGCTGCACTGTTGGAGGGGCAGTGCTGAGGAGTTGGGCACTGCGGGAGGGTCAGTGCTGAGGGAGTGCTGCACTGTCAAAGGATCAGTGCTGAGGGAGTGCCGGACTGTCAGAGGGTCAGTGGTGAGGGAGTGCTGCGCTTGGAGGGTCAGTGCTGAGGGAGCGCCGCACTGTCGGAGGGTCAGTGCTGAGGGAGTGCTGCACTGTCGGAGGGTCAGTGCTGAGGGAGTGCCGTACTGGCGGAGGGTCAGTGCTGAGGGAGAGCCGCATTGTTGGATGGTCAGTGCTGATGGAGTGCCACACTGTCAGAGGGTCAGTGCTGAGGGACTGCCGCACTGTCGGAGGGTCAGTGCTGAGGGAGTGACGTACTGTTGGAGGGTCAATGCTGAGGGAGTGGGCACTGCTGGAGGGTCAGTGCAGAGGTAATGGTGCACTGTCAGAGGGTCAGTGCTGAGGGAGTGGGCACTGTCAGATGGTCAGTGCTGAGGGAGTGCCACACTGTCGGAGGGTCAGGGCTGAGGGGGTGCCACATTGTTCGAGGGTCATTGCTGAGGGATTGGGCACTGTCAGAGGTTTACTGCTGAGGGAGTGCCACACTGTCGGAGGGTCAGTGCTGAGGGAGTGCCGCACTGTCAGAGGGCCAGTGCTGAGGGAGTGCCGCACTGTCGGAGGGTCAGTGCTGAGGGAGTGCTGCACTGTCGGAGGGTCAGTGCTGAGGGAGCGTCGCACTGTCGGAGGGTCAGTGCTGAGGGAGTGCCGTACTGTCGGAGGGTCAGTGCTGAGGGAGTGGGCACTGTCGGAGGGTCAGTGCTGAGATAGTGCCACATTGTTCGAGGGTCATTGCTGAGGGATTGGGCACTGTCAGAGGGTTACTGCTGAGTGAGTGCCGCACTGTCAGAGGGTCAGTGCTGAGGGAATGCCACACTGTCGTAGGGTCAGTGCTGAGGGAGTGCCGCACTGTCAGAGGGCAGTGCTGAGGGAGTGCCACACTGTCAGAGGGTCAGTGCTGAGGGAGTGCCGCACTGTCAGAGGGCAGTGCTGAAGGGGTGCCACACTGTTAGAGGGTCAGTACTGAGGGAGTGCTGCACTGTCAGAGGGTCAGTGCTGAGGGAATGCTGCAGTATCAGAGGTTCAGTGCTGAGGGAGAGCCGCATTGTCGGAGGGTCAGTGCTGAGGGAGTGCCACACTGTCAGAGGGCCAGTGCTGATGGAGTGCCACACTGTCAGAGGGTCAGTGCTGAGGGACTGCCGCACTGTCGGAGGGTCAGTGCTGAGGGAGTGACGTACTGTTGGAGGGTCAGTGCTGAGGGAGTGACATACTGTTGGAGGGCCAGTGCTGAAGGTGCGGCGCGCTGTCAGAGGGTCAGTGCTGATGGAGTGGTCACTGTTGGAGGGCCAGTGCAGAGATAATGGTGCACTGTCAGATGGTCAGTGCTGAGGGAGTGCCGCACTGTCGGAGGGTCAGTGCTGAGGGAGTGGGCACTGTCGGAGGGTCAGTGCTGAGGTAATGGTGCACTGTCAGAGGGTCAGTGCTGAGGGAGTGCTGAACTGTTGGAGGGTCAGTACTGAGGGAGTGCTGCACTGTTGGAGGGTCAGTGCTGAGGGGGTGGGCACTGTTGGAGGGTCAGTACTGAGGGAGAGCCGCATTGTCGGAGGGTCAGTGCTGAGGGAGAGCTGCATTGTCGGAGGGTCAGTGCTGAGGGAGTGCCACACTGTCAGAGGGTCAGTGCTGAGGGAGTGCCGCACTGTCGGAGGGTCAGTGCTGAGGGAGTGCCGCACTGTCAGAGGGTCAGTGCTGAGGGAGTGGTCACTGTCAGAGGGCCAGTGCTGATGGAGTGCCACACTGTCAGAGGGTCAGTGCTGAGGGAGTGCCGCACTGTCGGAGGGTCAGTGCTGAGGGAGTGAAATACTGTTGGAGGGTCAATGCTGAGGGAGTGGGCACTGCTGGAGGGCCAGTGCTGAAGGTGCGGTGCACTGTCAGAGGGTCAGTGTTGACGGAGTGGTCACTGTTGGAGGGTCAGTGCAGAGGTAATGGTGCACTGTCAGAGGGTCAGTGCTGAGGGAGTGGGCACTGTCAGAGGGTCAGTGGTGAGGGAGTGCTGAACTGTTGGAGGGTCAGTGCTGAGGGAGCACCGCACTGTCGGAGGATCAGTGCTGAGGGAGTGCTGCACTGTCGGAGGTTCAGTGCTGAGGGAGTGCTGCACTGTCGGAGGGTCAGTGCTGATCGAGTGCCGTACTGTCGGAGGGTCAGTGCTGAGGGAGTGGGCACTGTCGGAGGGTCAATACTGAAAGAGCGCTGCACTGTCGGAGGGTCAGTGCTGAGGGAGTGCCGTACTGTCAGAGGGTCAGTGCTGAGGGAGTGGGCACTGTCGGAGGGTCAATACTGAAAGAGCGCCGCACTGTTAGAGGGTCAGTGCTGAGGGAGTGCCACATTGTTCGAGGGTCATTGCTGAGGGATTGGGCACTGTCAGAGGGTTACTGCTGTGGGAGTGCCGCACTGTCAGAGGGTCAGTGCTGAGGGAGTGCCGCACTGTCGGAGGGTCAGTGCTGAGGGAGTGCCGCACTGTCAGAGGGTCAGTGCTGAGGGAGTGGTCACTGTCAGAGGGCCAGTGCTGATGGAGTGCCACACTGTCAGAGGGTCAGTGCTGAGGGAGTGCCGCACTGTCGGAGGGTCAGTGCTGAGGGAGTGAAGTACTGTTGGAGGGTCAATGCTGAAGGAGTGGGCACTGCTGGAGGGCCAGTGCTGAAGGTGCGGTGCACTGTCAGAGGGTCAGTGTTGACGGAGTGGTCACTGTTGGAGGGTCAGTGCAGAGGGAGTGGGCACTGTCAGAGGGTCAGTGGTGAGGGAGTGCTGAACTGTTGGAGGGTCAGTGCTGAGGGAGCACCGCACTGTCGGAGGATCAGTGCTGAGGGAGTGCTGCACTGTCGGAGGTTCAGTGCTGAGGGAGTGCTGCACTGTCGGAGGGTCAGTGCTGATCGAGTGCCGTACTGTCGGAGGGTCAGTGCTGAGGGAGTGCCGCACTGTCATAGGGTCAGTGCTGAGGGAGTGCCGCACTGTCGGAGGGTCAATACTGAAAGAGCGCTGCACTGTCGGAGGGTCAGTGGTGAGGGAGTGCCACATTGTTCGAGGGTCATTGCTGAGGGATTGGGCACTGTCAGAGGGTTAGTGCTGACGGAGTGGTCACTGTTGGAGGGTCAGTGCTGAAGGAGTGGGCACTATCAGATGGTCAGTGCTGAGGGTGTGCCGCACTGTCGGAGGGTCAGTGCTGAGGGCGTGGGCACTGTCGGAGGGTCAGTGCTGAGGGAGTGCCGCACTGTCGGAGGGTCAGTGCTGAGGGCGTGCGGCAGTGTCGGAGGGTCAGTGCTGAGGGAGTGCCACACTGTCGGAGGGTCAGTGCTGAGGGAGTGCCACACTGTCGGAGGGTCAGTGCTGAGGGAGTGCTGCGCTGTCAGAGGGTCAGAGCTGAGGGAGTGCCACACTGTCGGAGGGTCAGTGCTGAGGGAGTGCTGCGCTGTCAGAGGGTCAGTGCTGAGGGAGTGCTGCGCTGTCGGAGGGTCAGTGCTGAGGGAGTGCCACACTGTCGGAGGGTCAGTGCTGAGGGAGTGACATACTGTTGGAGGGTCAATGCTGAGGGAGTGGGCACTGCTGGAGGGCCAGTGCTGAAGGTGCGGTGCGCTGTCAGAGGGTCAGTGCTGAGGGAGTGGGCACTGTCGGAGGGTCAGTGCTGAGGGAGCACCGCACTTTCGGTGGGTCAGTACTGAGGGAGTGCCACACTGTCGGAGGGTCAGTGCTGAGGGAGTGCTGCACTGTCGGAGGGTCCGTGCTGAGGGAGTGCCACACTGTCGGAGGGTCAGTGCTGAGGGAGTGCCACACTGTCGGAGGGTCAGTGCTGAGGGAGTGCTGCACTGTTGGAGGGTCAGTGCTGAGGGAGCACCGCACTGTCGGAGGATCAGTGCTGAGGGAGTGCTGCACTGTCGGAGGTTCAGTGCTGAGGGAGTGCTGCACTGTCGGAGGGTCAGTGCTGATCGAGTGCCGTACTGTCGGAGGGTCAGTGCTGAGGGAGTGGGCACTGTCGGAGGGTCAATACTGAAAGAGCGCTGCACTGTCGGAGGGTCAGTGCTGAGGGAGTGCCGTACTGTCAGAGGGTCAGTGCTGAGGGAGTGGGCACTGTCGGAGGGTCAATACTGAAAGAGCGCCGCACTGTTAGAGGGTCAGTGCTGAGGGAGTGCCACATTGTTCGAGGGTCATTGCTGAGGGATTGGGCACTGTCAGAGGGTTACTGCTGTGGGAGTGCCGCACTGTCAGAGGGTCAGTGCTGAGGGAGTGCCGCACTGTCGGAGGGTCAGTGCTGAGGGAGTGCCGCACTGTCAGAGGGTCAGTGCTGAGGGAGTGGTCACTGTCAGAGGGCCAGTGCTGATGGAGTGCCACACTGTCAGAGGGTCAGTGCTGAGGGAGTGCCGCACTGTCGGAGGGTCAGTGCTGAGGGAGTGAAGTACTGTTGGAGGGTCAATGCTGAAGGAGTGGGCACTGCTGGAGGGCCAGTGCTGAAGGTGCGGTGCACTGTCAGAGGGTCAGTGTTGACGGAGTGGTCACTGTTGGAGGGTCAGTGCAGAGGGAGTGGGCACTGTCAGAGGGTCAGTGGTGAGGGAGTGCTGAACTGTTGGAGGGTCAGTGCTGAGGGAGCACCGCACTGTCGGAGGATCAGTGCTGAGGGAGTGCTGCACTGTCGGAGGTTCAGTGCTGAGGGAGTGCTGCACTGTCGGAGGGTCAGTGCTGATCGAGTGCCGTACTGTCGGAGGGTCAGTGCTGAGGGAGTGCCGCACTGTCATAGGGTCAGTGCTGAGGGAGTGCCGCACTGTCGGAGGGTCAATACTGAAAGAGCGCTGCACTGTCGGAGGGTCAGTGGTGAGGGAGTGCCACATTGTTCGAGGGTCATTGCTGAGGGATTGGGCACTGTCAGAGGGTTAGTGCTGACGGAGTGGTCACTGTTGGAGGGTCAGTGCTGAAGGAGTGGGCACTATCAGATGGTCAGTGCTGAGGGTGTGCCGCACTGTCGGAGGGTCAGTGCTGAGGGCGTGGGCACTGTCGGAGGGTCAGTGCTGAGGGAGTGCCGCACTGTCGGAGGGTCAGTGCTGAGGGCGTGCGGCAGTGTCGGAGGGTCAGTGCTGAGGGAGTGCCACACTGTCGGAGGGTCAGTGCTGAGGGAGTGCCACACTGTCGGAGGGTCAGTGCTGAGGGAGTGCTGCGCTGTCAGAGGGTCAGAGCTGAGGGAGTGCCACACTGTCGGAGGGTCAGTGCTGAGGGAGTGCTGCGCTGTCAGAGGGTCAGTGCTGAGGGAGTGCTGCGCTGTCGGAGGGTCAGTGCTGAGGGAGTGCCACACTGTCGGAGGGTCAGTGCTGAGGGAGTGACATACTGTTGGAGGGTCAATGCTGAGGGAGTGGGCACTGCTGGAGGGCCAGTGCTGAAGGTGCGGTGCGCTGTCAGAGGGTCAGTGCTGAGGGAGTGGGCACTGTCGGAGGGTCAGTGCTGAGGGAGCACCGCACTTTCGGTGGGTCAGTACTGAGGGAGTGCCACACTGTCGGAGGGTCAGTGCTGAGGGAGTGCTGCACTGTCGGAGGGTCCGTGCTGAGGGAGTGCCACACTGTCGGAGGGTCAGTGCTGAGGGAGTGCCACACTGTCGGAGGGTCAGTGCTGAGGGAGTGCTGCACTGTCGGAGGGTCCGTGCTGAGGGAGGGCCGCACTGTCACAGGGTCTGTGCTGATGGAGTGCCGCACTGTCAGAGGGTCAGTGCTGAGGGAGTGACGTACTGTTGGAGGTTCAATGCTGAGGAAGTGGGCACTGCTGGAGGGTCAGTGCTGAAGGTGCGGCGCGCTGTCAGAGGGTCAGTGCTGACGGAGTGGTCACTGTTGGAGGGTCAGTGCAGAGGTAATGGTGCACTGTCAGAAGGTCAGTGCTGAGGGAGTGCTGAACTGTTGGAGGGTCAGTACTGCGAGAGTGCCACACTGTCAGAGCGTCAGTGCTGAGGGAGTGGGCACTACTGGAGGTTCAGTGCTGAGGTGGTGCTGCACTGTTGGAGGGTCAGTGCTGAGGGGGTGGGCACTGCTGGAGGTTCAGTGCTGAGGTGGTGCTGCACTGTCGGAGGGTCAGTGCTGAGGGAGTGCCGCACTGTCAGAGGGCCAGTGCTGAGGGAGTGCCACACTGTCAGAGGGTCAGTACTGAGGGAGTGCCACACTGTCGGAGGGTCAGTGCTGAGGGAGTGCTGAACTGTTGGAGGGTCAGTTCTGAGAGAGTGCCACACTGTCAGAGTGTCAGTGCTGAGGGGGTGGGCACTGCTGGAGGTTCAGTGCTGAGGTGATGCTGCACTGTCGGAGGGTCAGTGCTGAGAGAGTGCCACACTGTCAGAGGGCCAGTGCTGAGGGAGTGCCACACTGTCAGAGGGTCAGTACTGAGGGAGTGCCGCACTGTCGGAGGGTCAGTGCTGAGGGAGTGCCACACTGTCGGAGGGCCAGTACTGAGGGAGTGCCACACTGTCAGAGGGTCAGTACTGAGGGAGTGCCACACTGTCGGAGGGTCACTGCTGAGGGAGTGCTGCGCTGTCGGAGGGTCAGTGCTGAGGGAGTGCCGCACTATCAGAGGGTCAGCGCTGAGGGTGTACCGCACTGTCGGAGGGTCAGTACTGAGGGAGTGCCACACTGTCAGAGGGTCAGTACTGAGGGAGTGCCACACTGTCGGAGGGTCAGCGCTGAGGGAGTGATGTACTGTTGGAGGGTCAATGCTGAGGAAGTGGGCACTGCTGGAGGGCCAGTGCTGAAGGTGCGGCGCGTTGTCAGAGGGTCAGTGCTGACGGAGTGGTCACTGTTGGAGGGTCAGTGCTGAGGGAGTGCTGCACTGTCAAAGGATCAGTGCTGAGGGAGTGCCGGACTGTCAGAGGGTCAGTGGTGAGGGAGTGCTGCGCTGTCAGAGGGTCAGTGCTGAGGGAGCGCCGCACTGTCGGAGGATCAGTGGTGAGGGAGTGCCACATTGTTCGAGGGTCAGTGCTGAGGGAGTGCTGCACTGTCGGAGGGTCAGTGCTGAGGGAGTGCCGTACTGTCGGAGGGTCAGTGCTGAGGGAGTGGGCACTGTCGGAGGGTCAGTGCTGAGGGAGTGCCACATTGTTCGAGGGTCATTGCTGAGGGATTGGGCACTGTCAGAGGGTTACTGCTGAGGGAGTGCCGCACTGTCAGAGGGTCAGTGCTGAAGGAATGCTGCAGTGTCAGAGGTTCAGTGCTGAGGGAGTGCCACACTGTCGGAGGGTCAGTGCTGAGGGAGTGCCACACTGTCGGAGGGTCAGTGCTGAGGGAGGGCCGCACTGTCACAGGGTCTGTGCTGAGGGAGTGCTGCACTGTCGGAGGGTCCGTGCTGAGGGAGTGCCGCACTGTCAGAGGGCCAGTGCTGAGGGAGTCCCGCACTGTCGGAGGGTCAGTGCTGTGGGAGTGACGTACTGTTGGAGGTTCAATGCTGAGGAAGTGGGCACTGCTGGAGGGCCAGTGCTGAAGGTGCGGCGCGCTGTCAGAGGGTCAGTGCTGACGGAGTGGTCACTGTTGGAGGGTCAGTGCAGAGGTAATGGTGCACTGTCAGAGGGTCAGTGCTGAGGGAGCGCTGAACTGTTGGAGGGTCAGTACTGTGAGAGTGCCACACTGTCAGAGCGTCAGTGCTGAGGGAGTGGGCACTACTGGAGGTTCAGTGCTGAGGTGGTGCTGCACTGTTGGAGGGTCAGTGCTGAGGAGTTGGGCACTGCGGGAGGGTCAGTGCTGAGGGAGTGCTGCACTGTCAAAGGATCAGTGCTGAGGGAGTGCCGCACTGTCAGAGGGTCAGTGGTGAGGGAGTGCTGCGCTTGGAGGGTCAGTGCTGAGGGAGTGCCGCACTGTCAGAGGGTCAGTGCTGAGGGAGTGCCGCACTGTCAGAGGGTCAGCGCTGAGGGAGCGCCGCACTGTCGGAGGGTCAGTGCTGAGGGAGTGCCACATTGTTTGAGGGTCATTGCTGAGGGATTGGGCACTGTCAGAGGTTTACTGCTGAGGGAGTGCCGCACTGTCAGAGGGTCAGTGCTGAAGGAATGCTGCAGTGTCAGAGGTTCAGTGCTGAGGGAGTGCCACACTGTCGGAGGGTCAGTGCTGAGGGAGTGCCACACTGTCAGAGGGTCAGTACTGAGGGAGTGCCGCACTGTCAGAGGGTCAGTACTGAGGGAATGCTGCAGTTTCAGAGGTTCAGTGCTGAGGGAGTGCCACACTGTCGGAGGGTCAGTGCTGAGGGAGTGCCACACTGTCAGAGGGTCAGTGCTGAGGGACTGCCGCACTGGCGGAATGTCAGTGCTGAGGGAGTGACGTACTGTTGGAGGGTCAATGCTGAGGGAGTGGGCACTGCTGGAGGGTCAGTGCAGAGGTAATGGTGCACTGTCAGAGGGTCAGTGCTGAGGGAGTGGGCACTGTCAGATGGTCAGTGCTGAGGGAGTGCCGCACTGTCGGAGGGTCAGGGCTGAGGGGGTGCCACATTGTTCGAGGGTCATTGCTGAGGGATTGGGCACTGTCAGAGGGTTACTGCTGAGGGAGTGCCACACTGTCGGAGGGTCAGTGCTGAGGGAGTGCCGCACTGTCAGAGGGCCAGTGCTGAGGGAGTGCCACACTGTCAGAGGGCCAGTACTGAGGGAGTGCCACACTGTCGGAGGGTCAGTGCTGAGGGAGTGCCACACTGTCGGAGGGTCAGTACTGAGGGAGTGCCACACTGTCAGAGGGTCAGTACTGAGGGAGTGCCACACTGTCGGAGGGTCAGTGCTGAGGGAGTGCTGCACTGTCAAAGGATCAGTGCTGAGGGAGTGCCGGACTGTCAGAGGGTCAGTGGTGAGGGAGTGCTGCGCTGTCAGAGGATCAGTGCTGAGGGAGCGCCGCACTGTCGGAGTGTCAGTACTGAGAGAGTGCCACACTGTCGGAGGGTCAGTGCTGAGGGAGTGCTGCATTGTCGGAGGGTCAGTGCTGAGGGAGTGCTGCACTGTCGGAGGGTCAGTGCTGAGGGAGTGCCATACTGTCGGAGGATCAGTGCTGAGGGAGTGCTTCACTGTCGGAGGGTCAGTGCTGAGGGAGTGGGCACTGTCGAAGGGTCAATACTGAAAGAGCGCCGCACTGTCGGAGGGTCCGTGCTGAGGGAGTGCCGCACTGTCAGAGGGCCAGTGCTGAGGGAGTGCCACACTGTCAGAGGGTCAGTGCTGAGGGATTGCCGCAATGTCTGAGGGCCAGTGCTGAGGGAGTGCCACACTGTCAGAGGGTCAGTACTGAGGGAGTGCCACACTGTCGGAGGGTCAGTGCTGAGGGAGTGCCACACTGTCGGTGGGTCAGTACTGAGGGAGTGCCACACTGTCAGAGGGTCAGTACTGAGGGAGTGCCGCAATGTCAGAGGGCCAGTGCTGAGGGAGTGCCACACTGTGAGAGGGTCAGTACTGAGGGAGTGCCACACTGTCGGAGGGTCAGTGCTGAGGGAGTGCCACACTGTCGGAGGATCAATGCTGAGGCAGTGGGCACTGTCGGAGGATCAGTGCTGAGGGAGTGCTGCACTGTCGGAGGGTCAGTGCTGAGGGAGTGCCGTACTGTCAGAGGGTCAGTGCTGAGGGAGTGGGCACTGTCAGAGGGTCAATACTGAAAGAGCGCCGCACTGTTAGAGGGTCAGTGCTGAGGGAGTGCCACATTGTTCGAGGGTCATTGCTGAGGGATTGGGCACTGTCAGAGGGTTACTGCTGAGGGAGCGCCGCATTGTCGGAGGGTCAGTGCTGAGGGAATGCTTCAGTGTCAGAGGTTCAGTGCTGAGGGAGAGCCACATTGTCGGAGGGTCAGTGCTGAGGGAGTGCCGCACTGTCAGAGGGCCAGTGCTGATGGAGTGCCACACTGTCAAAGGGTCAGTGCTGAGGGTGTGCCGGACTGTCGGAGGGTCAGTGGTGAGGGAGTGCTGCGCTGTCAGAGGGTCAGTGCTGAGGGAGTGCCGCACTGTCAGAGGGTCAGTGCTGAGGGAGTGCCGCGCTGTCGGAGGGTCAGTGCTGAGGGAGTGCCGCACTGTCAGAGGGTCAGTGCTGAGGGAGTGGTCACTGTCAGAGGGCCAGTGCTGATGGAGAGCCGCACTGTCGGAGGGTCAGTGCTGAGGGAGTGCCGCACTGTTGGAGGGTCAATGCTGAGGGAGTGGGCACTGCTGGAGGGCCAGTGCTGAAGGTGCGGTGCACTGTCAGAGGGTCAGTGTTGACGGAGTGGTCACTGTTGGAGGGTCAGTGCAGAGGTAATGGTGCACTGTCAGAGGGTCAGTGCTGAGGGAGTGGGCACTGTCAGAGGGTCAGTGGTGAGGGAGTGCTGAACTGTTGGAGGGTCAGTGCTGAGGGAGCGCCGCACTGTCGGAGGATCAGTGCTGAGGGAGTGCTGCACTGTCGGAGGTTCAGTGCTGAGGGAGTGCTGCACTGTCGGAGGGTCAGTGCTGATCGAGTGCCGTTCTGTCGGAGGGTCAGTGCTGAGTGAGTGCCACATTGTTCGAGGGTCATTGCTGAGGGATTGGGCACTGTCAGAGGGTTAGTGCTGACGGAGTGGTCACTGTTGGAGGGTCTGTGCTGAAGGAGTGGGCACTATCAGATGGTCAGTGCTGAGGGTGTGCCGCACTGTCGGAGGGTCAGTGCTGAGGGCGTGGGCACTGTCGGAGGGTCAGTGCTGAGGGAGTGCCGCACTGTCGGAGGGTCAGTGCTGAGGGCGTGCGGCAGTGTCGGAGGGTCAGTGCTGAGGGAGTGCCACACTGTCGGAGGGTCAGTGCTGAGGGAGTGCCACACTGTCGGAGGGTCAGTGCTGAGGGAGTGCTGCGCTGTCAGAGGGTCAGAGCTGAGGGAGTGCCACACTGTCGGAGGGTCAGTGCTGAGGGAGTGCTGCGCTGTCAGAGGGTCAGTGCTGAGGGAGTGGTCACTGTTGGAGGGTCAGTGCAGAGGTAATGGTGCACTGTCAGAGGGTCAGTGCTGAGGGAGTGCTGAACTGTTGGAGGGTCAGTACTGAGAGAGTGCCACACTGTCAGAGCGTCAGTGCTGAGGGAGTGGGCACTACTGGAGGTTCAGTGCTGAGGTGGTGCTGCACTGTTGGAGGGTCAGTGCTGAGGGGGTGGGCACTGCTGGAGGTTCAGTGCTGAGGTGGTGCTGCACTGTCGGAGGGTCAGTGCTGAGTGAGTGCCGCACTGTCAGAGGGTCAGCGCTGAGGGTGTACCGCACTGTCGGAGGGTCAGTACTGAGGGAGTGCCACACTGTCAGAGGGTCAGTACTGAGGGAGTGCCACACTGTCGGAGGGTCAGCGCTGAGGGAGTGATGTACTGTTGGAGGGTCAATGCTGAGGAAGTCGGCACTGCTGGAGGGCCAGTGCTGAAGGTGCGGCGCGTTGTCAGAGGGTCAGTGCTGACGGAGTGGTCACTGTTGGAGGGTCAGTGCTGAGGGAGTGCTGCACTGTCAAAGGATCAGTGCTGAGGGAGTGCCGGACTGTCAGAGGGTCAGTGGTGAGGGAGTGCTGCGCTGTCAGAGGGTCAGTGCTGAGGGAGCGCCGCACTGTCGGAGGGTCAGTACTGAGAGAGTGCCACACTGTCGGAGGATCAGTGCTGAGGGCGTGCCGTACTGTCGGAGGATCAGTGCTGAGGAAGTGCTGCACTGACGGAGGGTCAGTGCTGAGGGAGTGCCGTACTGTCGGAGGGTCAGTGCTGAGGGAGTGGGCACTGTCGGAGAGTCAGTGCTGAGGGAGTGGGCACTGTCGGAGGGTCAGTGCTGAGGGAGTGCCACATTGTTCGAGGGTCAGTGCTGAGGGAGTGCTGCACTGTCGGAGGGTCAGTGCTGAGGGAGTGCCGTACTGTCGGAGGGTCAGTGCTGAGGGAGTGGGCACTGTCGGAGGGTCAGTGCTGAGGGAGTGCCACATTGTTCGAGGGTCATTGCTGAGGGATTGGGCACTGTCAGAGGGTTACTGCTGAGGGAATGCCGCACTGTCAGAGGGTCAGTGCTGAGGGAGTGCTGCACTGTCGGAGGGTCAGTGCTGAGGGAGTGGGCACTGTCGGAGGGTCAGTGCTGACGTAGTGCCACATTGTTTGAGGGTCATTGCTGAGGGAGTGCCGCACTGTCAGAGGGCAGTGCTGAGGGGGTGCCACACTGTTAGAGGGTCAGTGCTGAGGGAGTGCCGCACTGTCGGAGGGTCAGTGCTGAGGGAATGCTGCAGTATCAGAGGTTCAGTGCTGAGGGAGAGCCGCATTGTCGGAGGGTCAGTGCTGAGGGAGTGCCACACTGTCAGAGGGCCAGTGCTGATGGAGTGCCACACTGTCAGAGGGTCAGTGCTGAGGGACTGCCGCACTGTCGGAGGGTCAGTGCTGAGGGACTGCCGCACTGTCGGAGGGTCAGTGCTGAGGGAGTGACATACTGTTGGAGGGCCAGTGCTGAAGGTGCGGCGCGCTGTCAGAGGGTCAGTGCTGATGGAGTGGTCACTGTTGGAGGGTCAGTGCAGAGATAATGGTGCACTGTCAGAGGGTCAGTGCTGAGGGAGTGGGCACTGTCAGATGGTCAGTGCTGAGGGAGTGCCGCACTGTCGGAGGGTCAGTGCTGAGGGAGTGGGCACTGTCGGAGGGTCAGTGCTGAGGGAGTGCCGCACTGTCGGAGGATCAGTGCTGAGGGAGTGCTGCACTGTCGGAGGATCAGTGCTGAGGGAGCACCGCACTTCGGAGGGTCAGTACTGAGGGAGTGCCACACTGTCAGAGGGTCAGTACTGAGGGAGCGCCGCACTGTCGGAGGGTCAGTACTGAGAGAGTGCCACACTGTCGGAGGGTCAGTGCTGAGGGAGTGCCGCACTGTCACAGGGTCTGTGCTGAGGGAGTGCTGCACTGTCGGAGGGTCCGTGCTGAGGGAGTGCCGCACTGTCAGAGGGCCAGTGCTGAGGGAGTCCCGCACTGTCGGAGGGTCAGTGCTGAGGGAGTGACGTACTGTTGGAGGGTCAATGCTGAGGAAGTGGGCACTGCTGGAGGGCCAGTGCTGAAGGTGCTGCGCGCTGTCAGAGGGTCAGTGCTGACGGAGTGGTCACTGTTGGAGGGTCAGTGCAGAGATAATGGTGCACTGTCAGAGGGTCAGTGCTGAGGGAGTGCTGAACTGTTGGAGTGTCAGTACTGAGAGAGTGCCACACTGTCAGAGCGTCAGTGCTGAGGGAGTGGGCACTACTGGAGGTTCAGTGCTGAGGTGGTGCTGCACTGTTGGAGGGGCAGTGCTGAGGAGTTGGGCACTGCGGGAGGGTCAGTGCTGAGGGAGTGCTGCACTGTCAAAGGATCAGTGCTGAGGGAGTGCCGGACTGTCAGAGGGTCAGTGGTGAGGGAGTGCTGCGCTTGGAGGGTCAGTGCTGAGGGAGCGCCGCACTGTCGGAGGGTCAGTGCTGAGGGAGTGCTGCACTGTCGGAGGGTCAGTGCTGAGGGAGTGCCGTACTGGCGGAGGGTCAGTGCTGAGGGAGAGCCGCATTGTTGGATGGTCAGTGCTGATGGAGTGCCACACTGTCAGAGGGTCAGTGCTGAGGGACTGCCGCACTGTCGGAGGGTCAGTGCTGAGGGAGTGACGTACTGTTGGAGGGTCAATGCTGAGGGAGTGGGCACTGCTGGAGGGTCAGTGCAGAGGTAATGGTGCACTGTCAGAGGGTCAGTGCTGAGGGAGTGGGCACTGTCAGATGGTCAGTGCTGAGGGAGTGCCACACTGTCGGAGGGTCAGGGCTGAGGGGGTGCCACATTGTTCGAGGGTCATTGCTGAGGGATTGGGCACTGTCAGAGGTTTACTGCTGAGGGAGTGCCACACTGTCGGAGGGTCAGTGCTGAGGGAGTGCCGCACTGTCAGAGGGCCAGTGCTGAGGGAGTGCCGCACTGTCGGAGGGTCAGTGCTGAGGGAGTGCTGCACTGTCGGAGGGTCAGTGCTGAGGGAGCGTCGCACTGTCGGAGGGTCAGTGCTGAGGGAGTGCCGTACTGTCGGAGGGTCAGTGCTGAGGGAGTGGGCACTGTCGGAGGGTCAGTGCTGAGATAGTGCCACATTGTTCGAGGGTCATTGCTGAGGGATTGGGCACTGTCAGAGGGTTACTGCTGAGTGAGTGCCGCACTGTCAGAGGGTCAGTGCTGAGGGAATGCCACACTGTCGTAGGGTCAGTGCTGAGGGAGTGCCGCACTGTCAGAGGGCAGTGCTGAGGGAGTGCCACACTGTCAGAGGGTCAGTGCTGAGGGAGTGCCGCACTGTCAGAGGGCAGTGCTGAAGGGGTGCCACACTGTTAGAGGGTCAGTACTGAGGGAGTGCTGCACTGTCAGAGGGTCAGTGCTGAGGGAATGCTGCAGTATCAGAGGTTCAGTGCTGAGGGAGAGCCGCATTGTCGGAGGGTCAGTGCTGAGGGAGTGCCACACTGTCAGAGGGCCAGTGCTGATGGAGTGCCACACTGTCAGAGGGTCAGTGCTGAGGGACTGCCGCACTGTCGGAGGGTCAGTGCTGAGGGAGTGACGTACTGTTGGAGGGTCAGTGCTGAGGGAGTGACATACTGTTGGAGGGCCAGTGCTGAAGGTGCGGCGCGCTGTCAGAGGGTCAGTGCTGATGGAGTGGTCACTGTTGGAGGGCCAGTGCAGAGATAATGGTGCACTGTCAGATGGTCAGTGCTGAGGGAGTGCCGCACTGTCGGAGGGTCAGTGCTGAGGGAGTGGGCACTGTCGGAGGGTCAGTGCTGAGGTAATGGTGCACTGTCAGAGGGTCAGTGCTGAGGGAGTGCTGAACTGTTGGAGGGTCAGTACTGAGGGAGTGCTGCACTGTTGGAGGGTCAGTGCTGAGGGGGTGGGCACTGTTGGAGGGTCAGTACTGAGGGAGAGCCGCATTGTCGGAGGGTCAGTGCTGAGGGAGAGCTGCATTGTCGGAGGGTCAGTGCTGAGGGAGTGCCACACTGTCAGAGGGTCAGTGCTGAGGGAGTGCCGCACTGTCGGAGGGTCAGTGCTGAGGGAGTGCCGCACTGTCAGAGGGTCAGTGCTGAGGGAGTGGTCACTGTCAGAGGGCCAGTGCTGATGGAGTGCCACACTGTCAGAGGGTCAGTGCTGAGGGAGTGCCGCACTGTCGGAGGGTCAGTGCTGAGGGAGTGAAATACTGTTGGAGGGTCAATGCTGAGGGAGTGGGCACTGCTGGAGGGCCAGTGCTGAAGGTGCGGTGCACTGTCAGAGGGTCAGTGTTGACGGAGTGGTCACTGTTGGAGGGTCAGTGCAGAGGTAATGGTGCACTGTCAGAGGGTCAGTGCTGAGGGAGTGGGCACTGTCAGAGGGTCAGTGGTGAGGGAGTGCTGAACTGTTGGAGGGTCAGTGCTGAGGGAGCACCGCACTGTCGGAGGATCAGTGCTGAGGGAGTGCTGCACTGTCGGAGGTTCAGTGCTGAGGGAGTGCTGCACTGTCGGAGGGTCAGTGCTGATCGAGTGCCGTACTGTCGGAGGGTCAGTGCTGAGGGAGTGGGCACTGTCGGAGGGTCAATACTGAAAGAGCGCTGCACTGTCGGAGGGTCAGTGCTGAGGGAGTGCCGTACTGTCAGAGGGTCAGTGCTGAGGGAGTGGGCACTGTCGGAGGGTCAATACTGAAAGAGCGCCGCACTGTTAGAGGGTCAGTGCTGAGGGAGTGCCACATTGTTCGAGGGTCATTGCTGAGGGATTGGGCACTGTCAGAGGGTTACTGCTGTGGGAGTGCCGCACTGTCAGAGGGTCAGTGCTGAGGGAGTGCCGCACTGTCGGAGGGTCAGTGCTGAGGGAGTGCCGCACTGTCAGAGGGTCAGTGCTGAGGGAGTGGTCACTGTCAGAGGGCCAGTGCTGATGGAGTGCCACACTGTCAGAGGGTCAGTGCTGAGGGAGTGCCGCACTGTCGGAGGGTCAGTGCTGAGGGAGTGAAGTACTGTTGGAGGGTCAATGCTGAAGGAGTGGGCACTGCTGGAGGGCCAGTGCTGAAGGTGCGGTGCACTGTCAGAGGGTCAGTGTTGACGGAGTGGTCACTGTTGGAGGGTCAGTGCAGAGGGAGTGGGCACTGTCAGAGGGTCAGTGGTGAGGGAGTGCTGAACTGTTGGAGGGTCAGTGCTGAGGGAGCACCGCACTGTCGGAGGATCAGTGCTGAGGGAGTGCTGCACTGTCGGAGGTTCAGTGCTGAGGGAGTGCTGCACTGTCGGAGGGTCAGTGCTGATCGAGTGCCGTACTGTCGGAGGGTCAGTGCTGAGGGAGTGCCGCACTGTCATAGGGTCAGTGCTGAGGGAGTGCCGCACTGTCGGAGGGTCAATACTGAAAGAGCGCTGCACTGTCGGAGGGTCAGTGGTGAGGGAGTGCCACATTGTTCGAGGGTCATTGCTGAGGGATTGGGCACTGTCAGAGGGTTAGTGCTGACGGAGTGGTCACTGTTGGAGGGTCAGTGCTGAAGGAGTGGGCACTATCAGATGGTCAGTGCTGAGGGTGTGCCGCACTGTCGGAGGGTCAGTGCTGAGGGCGTGGGCACTGTCGGAGGGTCAGTGCTGAGGGAGTGCCGCACTGTCGGAGGGTCAGTGCTGAGGGCGTGCGGCAGTGTCGGAGGGTCAGTGCTGAGGGAGTGCCACACTGTCGGAGGGTCAGTGCTGAGGGAGTGCCACACTGTCGGAGGGTCAGTGCTGAGGGAGTGCTGCGCTGTCAGAGGGTCAGAGCTGAGGGAGTGCCACACTGTCGGAGGGTCAGTGCTGAGGGAGTGCTGCGCTGTCAGAGGGTCAGTGCTGAGGGAGTGCCACACTGTCGGAGGGTCAGTGCTGAGGGAGTGACATACTGTTGGAGGGTCAATGCTGAGGGAGTGGGCACTGCTGGAGGGCCAGTGCTGAAGGTGCGGTGCGCTGTCAGAGGGTCAGTGCTGAGGGAGTGGGCACTGTCGGAGGGTCAGTGCTGAGGGAGCACCGCACTTTCGGTGGGTCAGTACTGAGGGAGTGCCACACTGTCGGAGGGTCAGTGCTGAGGGAGTGCTGCACTGTCGGAGGGTCCGTGCTGAGGGAGTGCCACACTGTCGGAGGGTCAGTGCTGAGGGAGTGCCACACTGTCGGAGGGTCAGTGCTGAGGGAGTGCTGCACTGTCGGAGGGTCCGTGCTGAGGGAGGGCCGCACTGTCACAGGGTCTGTGCTGATGGAGTGCCGCACTGTCAGAGGGTCAGTGCTGAGGGAGTGACGTACTGTTGGAGGTTCAATGCTGAGGAAGTGGGCACTGCTGGAGGGTCAGTGCTGAAGGTGCGGCGCGCTGTCAGAGGGTCAGTGCTGACGGAGTGGTCACTGTTGGAGGGTCAGTGCAGAGGTAATGGTGCACTGTCAGAAGGTCAGTGCTGAGGGAGTGCTGAACTGTTGGAGGGTCAGTACTGCGAGAGTGCCACACTGTCAGAGCGTCAGTGCTGAGGGAGTGGGCACTACTGGAGGTTCAGTGCTGAGGTGGTGCTGCACTGTTGGAGGGTCAGTGCTGAGGGGGTGGGCACTGCTGGAGGTTCAGTGCTGAGGTGGTGCTGCACTGTCGGAGGGTCAGTGCTGAGGGAGTGCCGCACTGTCAGAGGGCCAGTGCTGAGGGAGTGCCACACTGTCAGAGGGTCAGTACTGAGGGAGTGCCACACTGTCGGAGGGTCAGTGCTGAGGGAGTGCTGAACTGTCGGAGGGTCAGTTCTGAGAGAGTGCCACACTGTCAGAGTGTCAGTGCTGAGGGGGTGGGCACTGCTGGAGGTTCAGTGCTGAGGTGATGCTGCACTGTCGGAGGGTCAGTGCTGAGAGAGTGCCACACTGTCAGAGGGCCAGTGCTGAGGGAGTGCCACACTGTCAGAGGGTCAGTACTGAGGGAGTGCCGCACTGTCGGAGGGTCAGTGCTGAGGGAGTGCCACACTGTCGGAGGGCCAGTACTGAGGGAGTGCCACACTGTCAGAGGGTCAGTACTGAGGGAGTGCCACACTGTCGGAGGGTCACTGCTGAGGGAGTGCTGCGCTGTCGGAGGGTCAGTGCTGAGGGAGTGCCGCACTATCAGAGGGTCAGCGCTGAGGGTGTACCGCACTGTCGGAGGGTCAGTACTGAGGGAGTGCCACACTGTCAGAGGGTCAGTACTGAGGGAGTGCCACACTGTCGGAGGGTCAGCGCTGAGGGAGTGATGTACTGTTGGAGGGTCAATGCTGAGGAAGTGGGCACTGCTGGAGGGCCAGTGCTGAAGGTGCGGCGCGTTGTCAGAGGGTCAGTGCTGACGGAGTGGTCACTGTTGGAGGGTCAGTGCTGAGGGAGTGCTGCACTGTCAAAGGATCAGTGCTGAGGGAGTGCCGGACTGTCAGAGGGTCAGTGGTGAGGGAGTGCTGCGCTGTCAGAGGGTCAGTGCTGAGGGAGCGCCGCACTGTCGGAGGATCAGTGGTGAGGGAGTGCCACATTGTTCGAGGGTCAGTGCTGAGGGAGTGCTGCACTGTCGGAGGGTCAGTGCTGAGGGAGTGCCGTACTGTCGGAGGGTCAGTGCTGAGGGAGTGGGCACTGTCGGAGGGTCAGTGCTGAGGGAGTGCCACATTGTTCGAGGGTCATTGCTGAGGGATTGGGCACTGTCAGAGGGTTACTGCTGAGGGAGTGCCGCACTGTCAGAGGGTCAGTGCTGAAGGAATGCTGCAGTGTCAGAGGTTCAGTGCTGAGGGAGTGCCACACTGTCGGAGGGTCAGTGCTGAGGGAGTGCCACACTGTCGGAGGGTCAGTGCTGAGGGAGGGCCGCACTGTCACAGGGTCTGTGCTGAGGGAGTGCTGCACTGTCGGAGGGTCCGTGCTGAGGGAGTGCCGCACTGTCAGAGGGCCAGTGCTGAGGGAGTCCCGCACTGTCGGAGGGTCAGTGCTGTGGGAGTGACGTACTGTTGGAGGTTCAATGCTGAGGAAGTGGGCACTGCTGGAGGGCCAGTGCTGAAGGTGCGGCGCGCTGTCAGAGGGTCAGTGCTGACGGAGTGGTCACTGTTGGAGGGTCAGTGCAGAGGTAATGGTGCACTGTCAGAGGGTCAGTGCTGAGGGAGCGCTGAACTGTTGGAGGGTCAGTACTGTGAGAGTGCCACACTGTCAGAGCGTCAGTGCTGAGGGAGTGGGCACTACTGGAGGTTCAGTGCTGAGGTGGTGCTGCACTGTTGGAGGGTCAGTGCTGAGGAGTTGGGCACTGCGGGAGGGTCAGTGCTGAGGGAGTGCTGCACTGTCAAAGGATCAGTGCTGAGGGAGTGCCGCACTGTCAGAGGGTCAGTGGTGAGGGAGTGCTGCGCTTGGAGGGTCAGTGCTGAGGGAGTGCCGCACTGTCAGAGGGTCAGTGCTGAGGGAGTGCCGCACTGTCAGAGGGTCAGCGCTGAGGGAGTACCGCACTGTCGGAGGGTCAGTGCTGAGGGAGTGCCACATTGTTTGAGGGTCATTGCTGAGGGATTGGGCACTGTCAGAGGTTTACTGCTGAGGGAGTGCCGCACTGTCAGAGGGTCAGTGCTGAAGGAATGCTGCAGTGTCAGAGGTTCAGTGCTGAGGGAGTGCCACACTGTCGGAGGGTCAGTGCTGAGGGAGTGCCACACTGTCAGAGGGTCAGTACTGAGGGAGTGCCGCACTGTCAGAGGGTCAGTACTGAGGGAATGCTGCAGTTTCAGAGGTTCAGTGCTGAGGGAGTGCCACACTGTCGGAGGGTCAGTGCTGAGGGAGTGCCACACTGTCAGAGGGTCAGTGCTGAGGGACTGCCGCACTGGCGGAATGTCAGTGCTGAGGGAGTGACGTACTGTTGGAGGGTCAATGCTGAGGGAGTGGGCACTGCTGGAGGGTCAGTGCAGAGGTAATGGTGCACTGTCAGAGGGTCAGTGCTGAGGGAGTGGGCACTGTCAGATGGTCAGTGCTGAGGGAGTGCCGCACTGTCGGAGGGTCAGGGCTGAGGGGGTGCCACATTGTTCGAGGGTCATTGCTGAGGGATTGGGCACTGTCAGAGGGTTACTGCTGAGGGAGTGCCACACTGTCGGAGGGTCAGTGCTGAGGGAGTGCCGCACTGTCAGAGGGCCAGTGCTGAGGGAGTGCCACACTGTCAGAGGGCCAGTACTGAGGGAGTGCCACACTGTCGGAGGGTCAGTGCTGAGGGAGTGCCACACTGTCGGAGGGTCAGTACTGAGGGAGTGCCACACTGTCAGAGGGTCAGTACTGAGGGAGTGCCACACTGTCGGAGGGTCAGTGCTGAGGGAGTGCTGCACTGTCAAAGGATCAGTGCTGAGGGAGTGCCGGACTGTCAGAGGGTCAGTGGTGAGGGAGTGCTGCGCTGTCAGAGGATCAGTGCTGAGGGAGCGCCGCACTGTCGGAGTGTCAGTACTGAGAGAGTGCCACACTGTCGGAGGGTCAGTGCTGAGGGAGTGCTGCATTGTCGGAGGGTCAGTGCTGAGGGAGTGCTGCACTGTCGGAGGGTCAGTGCTGAGGGAGTGCCATACTGTCGGAGGATCAGTGCTGAGGGAGTGCTTCACTGTCGGAGGGTCAGTGCTGAGGGAGTGGGCACTGTCGAAGGGTCAATACTGAAAGAGCGCCGCACTGTCGGAGGGTCCGTGCTGAGGGAGTGCCGCACTGTCAGAGGGCCAGTGCTGAGGGAGTGCCACACTGTCAGAGGGTCAGTGCTGAGGGATTGCCGCAATGTCTGAGGGCCAGTGCTGAGGGAGTGCCACACTGTCAGAGGGTCAGTACTGAGGGAGTGCCACACTGTCGGAGGGTCAGTGCTGAGGGAGTGCCACACTGTCGGTGGGTCAGTACTGAGGGAGTGCCACACTGTCAGAGGGTCAGTACTGAGGGAGTGCCGCAATGTCAGAGGGCCAGTGCTGAGGGAGTGCCACACTGTGAGAGGGTCAGTACTGAGGGAGTGCCACACTGTCGGAGGGTCAGTGCTGAGGGAGTGCCACACTGTCGGAGGGTCAGTACTGAGGGAGTGCCACACTGTCAGAGGGTCAGTGCTGAGGGACTGCCGCACTGTCGGAGGGTCAGTGCTGAGGGAGTGCCGCACTGTCAGAGGGTCAGCGCTGAGGGTGTACCGCACTGTCGGAGGGTCAGTACTGAGGGAGTGCCACACTGTCGGAGGGTCAGTGCTGAGGGAGTGCTGCGCTGTCAAAGGGTCAGTGCTGAGGGAGTGCTGCGCTGTTGGAGGGTCAGTGCTGAGGGAGTGCCGCACTGTCGGAGGATCAATAATGAGGGAGTGCCACACTGTCTTAGGGTCAGTGCTGAGGGAGTGCTGCACTATCGGAGGGTCCGTGCTGAGGGAGTGCCGCACTGTCGGAAGGTCCGTGCTGAGGGAGTGCCGCACTGTTGGAGGGTCAGTGCTGAGGGGGTGGGCACTGCTGGAGGGTCAGTGCTGAGGGAGTGCTGCACTGTCAAAGGATCAGTGCTGAGGGAGTGCCGGACTGTCAGAGGGTCAGTGGTGAGGGAGTGCTGCGCTGTCAGAGGGTCAGTGCTGAGGGAGCGCCACACTGTCGGAGGATCAGTGCTGAGGGAGTGCTGCACTGTCGGAGGGTCAGTGCTGTGGGAGTGCTGCACTGTCGGAGGGTCAGTGCTGAGGGAGTGCTGAACTGTCGGAGGGTCCGTGCTGAGGTAGTGCCGTACTGTCAGAGGATCAGTGCTGAGGGAGTGCTGCACTGTCGGAGGGTCAGTGCTGAGGGAGTGCTGCACTGTCGGAGGGTCAGTGCTGAGGGAGTGCCGTACTGTCGGAGGGTCAGTGCTGAGGGAGTGGGCACTGTCGGAGGGTCAATACTGAAAGAGCGCCGCACTGTCGGAGGGTCAGTGCAGAGGTAATGGTGCACTGTCAGAGGGTCAGTACTGAGAGAGTGCCACACTGTCAGAGCGTCAGTGCTGAGGGAGTGGGCACTACTAGAGATTCAGTGCTGAGGTGGTGCTGCACTGTTGGAGGGTCAGTGCTGAGGGGGTGGGCACTGCTGGAGGGTCACTGCTGAGGGAGTGCTGCACTGTCAAAGGATCAGTGCTGAGGGAGTGCCGGACTGTCAGAGGGTCAGTGGTGAGGGAGCGCCGCACTGTCGGAGGGTCAGTACTGAGAGAGTGCCACACTGTCGGAGGGTCCGTGCTGAGGGAGTGCCGCACTGTCAGAGGGTCATTGCTGAGGGAGTGCCACATTGTTCGAGGGTCATTGCTGAGGGATTGGGCACTGTCAGAGGGTTACTGCTGAGGGAGTGCCGCACTGTCAGAGGGTCAGTGCTGAGGGAGTGCCGCACTGTCAGAGGGTCAGCGCTGGGGGAGTACCGCACTGTCGGAGGGTCAGTACTGAGGGTGTGCCACACTGTCGGAGGGTCAGTGCTGAGGGAGTGCTGCCCTGTCGGAGGGTCCGTGCTGAGGGAGTGCCGCACTGTCACAGGGTCTGTGCTGAGGGAGTGCTGCACTGTCGGAGGGTCCGTGCTGAGGGAGTGTCACACTGTCAGAGGGCCAGTGCTGAGGGAGTCCCGCACTGTCGGAGGGTCAGTGCTGAGGGAGTGACGTACTGTTGGAGGTTCAATGCTGAGGAAGTGGGCACTGCTGGAGGGGCCAGTGCTGAAGGTGCGGCGCGCTGTCAGAGGGTCAGTGCTGACGGAGTGGTCACTGTTGGAGGGTCAGTGCAGAGGTAATGGTGCACTGTCAGAGGGTCAGTGCTGAGGGAGTGCTGAACTGTTGGAGTGTCAGTACTGAGAGAGTGCCACACTGTCAGAGCGTCAGTGCTGAGGGAGTGGGCACTACTGGAGGTTCAGTGCTGAGGTGGTGCTGCACTGTTGGAGGGTCAGTGCTGAGGAGTTGGGCACTGCGGGAGGGTCAGTGCTGAGGGAGTGCTGCACTGTCAAAGGATCAGTGCTGACGGACTGCCGGACTGTCAGAGGGTCAGTGGTGAGGGAGTGCTGCGCTTGGAGGGTCAGTGCTGAGGGAGCGCGGCACTGTCGGAGGGTCAGTGCTGAGGAAGTGCTGCACTGTCGGAGGGTCAGTGCTGAGGGAGTGCCGCACTGTCGGAGGGTCAGTGCTGAGGGAGTGGGCACTGTCGGAGGGTCAGTACTGAAAGAGCGCCGCACTGTCAGAGGGTCATTGCTGAGGGAGTGCCACATTGTTCGAGGGTCATTGCTGAGGGATTGGGCACTGTCAGAGCGTTACTGCTGAGGGAGTGCCGCACTGTCAGAGGGTCAGCGATGAGGGAGTACCGCACTGTCGGAGGGTCAGTACTGAGGGAGTGCCACACTGTCGGAGGGTCAGTGCTGAGGGAGTGCTGCCCTGTCGGAGGGTCAGTGCTGAGGGAGTGCCGCACTGTCAGAGGGCCAGTGCTGAGGGGGTCCCGCACTGTCGGAGGGTCAGTGCTGAGGGAGTGACGTACTGTTGGAGGGTCAATGCTGAGGAAGTGGGCACTGCTGGAGGGCCAGTGCTGAAGGTGCGGCGCGCTGTCAGAGGGTCAGTGCTGACGGAGTGGTCACTGTTGGAGGGTCAGTGCTGTGGGAGTGCTGCACTGTCAAAGGATCAGTGCTGAGGGAGTGCCGGACTGTCAGAGGGTCAGTGGTGAGGGAGTGCTGCGCTTGGAGGGTCAGTGCTGAGGGAGCGCCGCACTGTCGGAGGGTCAGTGCTGAGGGAGTGCCGTACTGTCGGAGGGTCAGTGCTGAGGGAGTGGGCACTGTCGGAGGGTCAGTGCTGAGGTAGTGCCACATTGTTCGAGGGTCATTGCTGAGGGATTGGGCACTGTCAGAGGGTTACTGCTGAGGGAGTGCCGCACTATCAGTGGGTCAGTGCTGAGGGAGTGCCACACTGTCGTAGGGTCAGTGCTGAGGGAGTGCCGCACTGTCAGAGGGCAGTGCTGAGGGAGTGCCACACTGTCAGAGGGTCAGTGCTGAGGGAGTGCCGCACTGTCAGAGGGCAGTGCTGAGGGGGTGCCACACTGTTAGAGGGTCAGTACTGAGGGAGTGCTGCACTGTCAGAGGGTCACTGCTGAGGGAATGCTGCAGTATCAGAGGTTCAGTGCTGAGGGAGTGCCGCATTGTCGGGGGTCAGTGCTGAGGGAGTGCCACACTGTCAGAGGGCCAGTGCTGATGGAGTGCCACACTGTCAGAGGGTCAGTGCTGAGGGACTGCCGCACTGTTGGAGGGTCAGTGCTGAGGGAGTGACGTACTGTTGGAGGGTCAGTGCTGAGGGAGTGACATACTGTTGGAGGGCCAGTGCTGAAGGTGCGGCGCGCTGTCAGAGGGTCAGTGCTGATGGAGTGGTCACTGTTGGAGGGTCAGTGCAGAGATAATGGTGCACTGTCAGAGGGTCAGTGCTGAGGGAGTGGGCACTGTCAGATGGTCAGTGCTGAGGGAGTGCCGCACTGTCGGAGGGTCAGTGCTGAGGGAGTGGGCACTGTCGGAGGGTCAGTGCTGAGGGAGTGCCACACTGTCGGAGGATCAGTGCTGAGGGAGTGCTGCACTGTCGGAGGATCAGTGCTGAGGGAGCACCGCACTTCGGAGGGTCAGTACTGAGGGAGTGCCACACTGTCAGAGAGTCAGTACTGAGGGAGCGCCGCACTGTCGGAGGGTCAGTACTGAGAGAGTGCCACACTGTCGGAGGATCAGTGCGGAGGGAGTGCTGCACTGTCGGAGGGTCAGTGCTGAGGGAGTGCCGTACTGTCGGAGGGTCAGTGCTGAGGGAGTGCCGTACTGTCGGAGGGTCAGTGCTGAGGGAGTGGGCACTGTCGGAGGGTCAGTGCTGAGTGAGTGCCACATTGTTCGAGGGTCATTGCTGAGGGATTGGGCACTGTCAGAGGGTTACTGCTGAGGGAGTGCCACACTGTCGGAGGGTCAGTGCTGAGGGAGTGCCACACTGTCAGAGGGTCAGTGCTGAGGGAGTGCCACACTGTCAGAGGGTCAGTACTGAGGGAGTGCCACACTGTCGGAGGGTCAGTGCTGAGGGAGTGCTGCGCTGTCAGAGGGTCAGTGCTGAGGGAGTGCTGCGCTGTCGGAGGGTCAGTACTGAGGGAGTGCCACACTGTCAGAGGGTCAGTACTGAGGGAGTGCCACACTGTCGGAGGGTCAGTGCTAAGGGAGTGCCGTACTGTCAGAGGGTCAGTGCTCAGGGATGTGCCGCACTGTCAGAGGGTCAGCGATGAGGGAGTACCGCACTGTCGGAGGGTCAATACTGAGGGAGTGCAACACTGTCGGAGGGTCAGTGCTGAGGGAGTGCTGCATTGTCGGAGGGTCCGTGCTGAGGGAGTGCCGCACTGTCAGAGGGCCAGTGCTGAGGGAGTCCCGCACTGTCGGAGGGTCAGTACTGAGGGAGTGACGTACTGTTGGAGGGTCAATGCTGAGGAAGTGGGCACTGCTGGAGGGCCAGTGCTGAAGGTGCGGCGCGCTGTCAGAGGGTCAGTGCTGACGGAGTGGTCACTGTTGAAGGGTCAGTGCAGAGGTAATGGTGCACTGTCAGCGGGTCAGTGCTGAGGGAGTGCTGAACTGTTGGAGGGTCAGTACTGCGAGAGTGCCACACTGTCAGAGCGTCAGTGCTGAGGGAGTGGGCACTACTGGAGGTTCAGTGCTGAGGTGGTGCTGCACTGTTGGAGGGTCAGTGCTGAGGAGTTGGGCACTGCGGGAGGGTCAGTGCTGAGGGAGTGCTGCACTGTCAAAGGATCAGTGCTGAGGGAGTGCCGGACTGTCAGAGGGGCAGTGGTGAGGGAGTGCTGCGCTTGGAGGGTCAGTGCTGAGGGAGCGCCGCACTGTCGGAGGGTCAGTGCTGAGGGAGTGCTGCACTGTCGGAGGGTCAGTGCTGAGGGAGTGCCGTACTGTCGGAGAGTCAGTGCTGAGGGAGTGGGCACTGTCGGAGGGTCAGTGCTGAGGTAGTGCCACATTGTTCGAGGGTCATTGCTGAGGGATTGGGCACTGTCAGAGGGTTACTGCTGAGTGAGTGCCGCACTGTCAGAGGGTCAGTGCTGAGGGAGTGCCACACTGTCGTAGGGTCAGTGCTGAGGGAGTGCCGCACTGTCGGAGGATCAGTGCTGAGGGAGCACCGCACTTCGGAGGGTCAGTACTGAGGGAGTGCCACACTGTCAGAGGGTCAGTACTGAGAGGGTGCCACACTGTCGGAGGGTCAGTGCTGAGGGAGTGCTGCGCTGTCAGAGTGTCAGTGCTGAGGGAGTGCCACACTGTCAGAGGGTCAGTACTGAGGGAGTGCCACACTGCCGGAGGGTCAGTACTGAGGGAGTGCCACACTGTCGGAGGGTCAGTACTGAGGGAGTGCCACACTGTCGGAGGGTCAGTGCGGAGGGAGTGCTGCACTGTCGGAGGGTCAGTGCTGAGGGAGTGCCACACTGTCACAGGGTCAGTACTGATGGAGTGCCGCACTGTCAGAGGGTCAGTACTGAGGGAGTGCCACACTGTCAGAGGGTCAGTGCAGAGGGAGTGGGCCCTACTGGAGGTTCAGTGCTGAGGTGGTGCTGCACTGCTGGAGGGTCAGTGCTGAGGGAGTGCTGCACTGTTAGAGGGTCAGTGCTGAGGGAGCACCGCACTGTCGGAGGGTCAGTGCTGAGAGAGTGCTGCACTGTCGGAGGGTCAGTGCTGAGGGAGTGCTGCACTGTCGGAGGGTCAGTGCTGAGGGAGTGCTGCACTGTCAGAGGGTCAGTGCTGAGGGAGTGCCGCACTGTCAGAGGGTCAGCACTGAG
Organism: Hemiscyllium ocellatum; assembly: GCF_020745735.1. Classification (NCBI taxonomy): domain Eukaryota; kingdom Metazoa; phylum Chordata; class Chondrichthyes; order Orectolobiformes; family Hemiscylliidae; genus Hemiscyllium; species Hemiscyllium ocellatum. The sequence goes on from NW_026868255.1 coordinate 40,064, forward strand.
GGAGCACCGCACTGTCGGAGGGTCAGTGCTGAGGGAGTGCTGCAGTGTTGGAGGTGCCGTGCTGAGGGAGTGCCGCACTGTCACAGGGTCAGTGCTGAGGGAGTGCTGCAGTGTTGGAGGTGCCGTGCTGAGGGAGTGCCGCACTGTCACAGGGTCAGTGCTGAGGGAGTGCTGCAGTGTTTGCAGTGCCACCTTTCAGGTGAGATATGGAAATGAGGTGTGTCTGCGTTCTCTGGTGAATATAAGTCATTCCTTTAGAAAGTGTGGAGATCTCCCCAGTTTTATAGAATAATGTTAAAACACGGGTCTGCTCCATTTGAGCAAACTGCTTGGCCATCTTTACCACATCATGACAGAGTTACAAATATTTGATTGCCTGCTACGATGTTTCAGATACTCTCTGGTATCTGGCTGGATACACTCCAGCTCCAACCAATCCAACCTGGCACTGACTGAACAGGAACAAACTCACATTTCCTCCAACCCACCTCCAGCTGCACATTCCGATCTGATCTTTTGTCATTCACACCACAGCGCAGGACATCCCCATTTCACAGCTCCCTTCGGCTGCAGTCAGTCAGACAGAGCAGAAGCCAGGGGCTGGGGAACATGGACAGACCGTCTGTCAGACACAGCCTCCTGGATTCCAGCATTGAGCAGAGCCTTCAGTTTGGGTTCTGTTTGTATTTAGGACAAGGAACCATCACCTGGTTTTGGTACACCTCCCCACCACACTCCACCCTTCCGAGAAAAAACCATCTTACCTCTGACCTCATCACAGATCTGCACAGAGTCCCCACTTTTGCAGTTCCCCATCCCACTTTCCTGTCTCCTGTTGTAGCACCTGATCTCCTCCTACAATCACTGAGGATCACCTCCACAATCTCACTGCCTGTGGCCTTGTCTTTCCTGCTTCCTCTGCTGGTCACCCAGGCATTGTGACTTAACAGTCAGGAGACTTGGTCATCACCCTTTGTGCTAGACAATGCGCTGTGCCATTGAGGGAAGTGTAAGACAGCCTGGGGGAGAGAGAGACCAGCGATGAAGGCAGGCTGCCTGTGGGACCAGAGTTGGACTGAGGGAACCACGTCCTGCTGAGGCTGAGGGAAGGTTCACAGACACCGACTGACCTCACAGTGACGAACATCGCCAACGACATGTCCATTTTCTGGCACCTCCCTCCCTGACCCGGGCCTGAAAGCAGCCAGCAGTCATCAGCATTCCCTCTCCTGGGAGACTCATTCACGAAACCCTTCCCTCCCCAATGATCTGCTCCAGGCAAAGTCACCCGTTGGCTTCGGTCTTGCCTTCAAGACATACCCTACTGCCTAGGGAAGGTTAATCCCAACTTTTCCAAGCTCTGTTCAACACCTATCATCCCCAAAACCCACCCCCTCATACCTCCTCCCAAAGGCAGGTCGCACTGGGGCCTCAGAGAGAGTGACACTGTCTCAGTGACAGTGACACTATCTCAAAGACAGAGACACTGTCTCAGTGACAGTGACGCTATCTCAGAGACAGAGACACTATCTCAGTGACAGTGACACTGTCTCAGTGACAGAGACACTATCTCAGTGACAGAGACAATATCTCAGTGACAGTGACACTATCTCAGATAGAGACACTATCTCAGTGACAGAGACACTATCTCAGTGACAGTGACACTATTTCAGAGACAGTGACACTATCTCAGAGACAGAGACACTATCTCAGTGACAGAGACACTATCTCAGAGACAGTGACACTATCTCAGTGACAGAGACACTATTTCAGTGACAGAGACACTGTCTCAGTGACAGTGACACTATGTCAGTGACAGAGACACTATCTCAGAGACAGTGACACTATCTCAGTGACAGAGACACTATTTCAGTGACAGTGACACTGTCTCAGTGACAGAGACACTATCTCAGTGACAGTGACACTATCTCAGTGACTGTGACACTATCTCAGTGACAGTGACACTATCCCAGAGACAGAGACACTATCTCAGTGACTGTGACACTATCTCAGTGACAGTGACACTATCTCAGAGACAGAGACACTGTCTCAGAGACAGAGACACTATCTCAGAGACAGTGACACTATCTCAGAGACAGAGACACTATCTCAGTGACAGTGACACTATCTCAGTGACAGAGACACTATCTCAGTGACAGTGACACTATCTCAGAGATAGAGACACTATCTCAGAGACAGAGACACTATCTCAGTGACAGAGACACTATCTCAGTAACAGAGACACTATCTCAGTGACAGTGACACTATCTCAGAGATAGAGACACTATCTCAGTGACAGTGACACTATCTCAGTGACAGAGACACTATCTCAGAGACAGAGACACTATCTCAGTGACAGAGACACTATCTCAGTGACAGTGACACTATCTCAGTGACAGAGACACTATCTCAGTGACAGTGACACTATCTCAGAGACAGTGACACTGTCTCAGTGACAGTGACACTATCTCAGTGACAGTGACACTATCTCAGTGACAGTGACACTATCTCATTGACAGTGACACTGTCTCAGTGACAGAGACACTATCTCAGTAACAGAGACACTATCTCAGTGACAGTGAGACTATCTCAGAGACAGAGACACTATCTCAGTGACAGTGACACTATCTCAGTGACAGTGACACTGTCTCAGTGACAGTGACACTATCTCATTGACAGTGACACTATCTCAGTGACAGTGACACTATCTCAGTGACAGAGACACTATCTCAGTGACAGTGACACTGTCTCAGTGACAGAGACACTATCTCAGAGACAGAGACACTATCTCAGTGACACTATCTCAGTGACAGTGACACTATCTCAGTGACAGAGACACTGTCTCAGTGACAGAGACAATATCTCAGTGACAGTGACAGTGTCTCAGTGACAGAGACACTATCTCATTGACAGTGACACTGTCTCAGTGACAGAGACACTATCTCAGTGACAGTGACACTGTCTCAGTGACAGAGACACTATCTCAGAGACAGAGACACTATCTCAGTGACACTATCTCAGTGACAGTGACACTATCTCAGTGACAGAGACACTGTCAGTGACAGAGACACTATCTCAGTAACAGAGACACTATCTCAGTGACAGTGACACTATCTCAGTGTGAGAGACACTATCTCAGTGACAGTGAGACTATCTCAGAGACAGAGACACTATCTCAGTGACAGTGACACTGTCTCAGTGACAGTGACACTATCTCATTGACAGTGACACTATCTCAGTGACAGTGACACTATCTCAGTGACAGAGACACTATCTCATTGACAGTGACACTGTCTCAGTGACAGAGACACTATCTCAGTGACAGTGACACTATCTCAGTGACAGAGACACTATCTCAGAGACAGAGACACTATCTCAGTGACACTATCTCAGTGACAGTGACACTGTCTCAGTGACAGAGACAATATCTCAGTGACAGTGACAGTGTCTCAGTGACAGTGACACTATCTCATTGACAGTGACACTGTCTCAGTGACAGTGACACTATCTCAGTGACAGTGACACTATCTCATTGACAGTGACACTGTCTCAGTGACAGAGACACTATCTCAGTGACAGTGACACTGTCTCAGTGACAGTGACACTATCTCATTGACAGTGACACTATCTCAGAGACAGAGACACTATCTCAGTGACAGAGACACTGTCTCAGTGACAGAGACACTATCTCAGTGACAGAGACACTATCTCAGAGACAGTGACACTATCTCAGTGACAGAGACACTATCTCATTGACAGAGACACTGTCTCAGAGACAGTGACACTGTCTCAGTGACAGTGACACTATCTCAGTGACAGAGACACTATCTCAGTGACAGTGACACTGTCTCAGTGACAGTGACACTATCTCAGTGACAGTGACACTATCTCATTGACAGTGACACTGTCTCAGTGACAGAGACACTATCTCATTGACAGTGACACTGTCTTAGTGACAGTGACACTATCTCAGTGACAGTGACACTATCTCAGAGACAGAGACACTGTCTCAGTGACAGTGACACTATCTCAGAGACAGAGACACTATCTCAGTGACACTATCTCAGTGACAGTGACACTATCTCAGAGACAGTGACACTATCTCAGTGACAGAGACACTATCTCAGAGACAGAGACACTATCTCAGTAACAGTGACACTATCTCAGTGACAATGACACTATCTCAGTGACAGAGACACTATCTCAGTGACAGTGACACTATCTCAGTGACAGTGACACTATCTCAGAGACGGAGACACTATCTCAGTGACAGAGACACTATCTCAGTGACAGAGACACTATCTCAGTGACTGTGACACTATGTCAGTGACAGTGACACTATCCCAGAGACAGAGACACTATCTCAGTGACTGTGACACTATCTCAGAGACAGTGACACTATCTAAGAGACAGAGACACTATCTCAGAGACAGAGACACTATCTCAGTAACAGTGACACTATCTCAGTGACAATGACACTATCTCAGTGACAGAGACATTATCTCAGTGACAGTGACACTATCTCAGTGACAGTGACACTATCTCAGAGACGGAGACACTATCTCAGAGACAGAGACACTATCTCAGTAACAGTGACACTATCTCAGTGACAATGACACTATCTCAGTGACAGAGACACTATCTCAGTGACAGTGACACTATCCCAGAGACAGAGACACTATCTCAGTGACAGTGACACTATCTCAGTGACAGAGACACTATCTCAGTAACAGAGACACTATCTCAGAGATAGAGACACTATCTCAGTGACAGTGACACTATCTCAGAGACAGAGACACTATCTCAGTGACAGTGACACTATCTCAGTAACAGAGACACTATCTCAGAGACAGTGACACTATCTCAGTGACAGTGACACTATCTCAGTGACAGAGACACTATCTCAGAGATAGAGACACTATCTCAGTGACAGTGACACTATCTCAGAGACAGAGACACTATCTCAGTGACAGTGACACTATCTCAGTGACAGAGACACTATCTCAGAGATAGAGACACTATCTCAGTAACAGTGACACTATCTCAGTGACACTGTCTCAGTGACAGATACACTATCTCAGTGACAGAGACACTATCTCAGAGACAGTGACACTATCTCAGAGACAGAGACACTATCTCAGTGACAGTGACACTGTCTCAGTGACAGAGACACTATCTCAGAGATAGAGACACTATCTCAGAGACAGAGACACTATCTCAGTGACAGTGACACTGTCTCAGTGACAGAGACACTATCTCAGTGACAGTGACACTATCTCAGAGACAGTGACACTATCTAAGAGACAGAGACACTATCTCTGTGACAGTGACACTGTCTCAGTGACAGAGACACTATCTCAGAGACAGAGACACTATCTCAGTGACAGTGACACTATCTCAGTAACAGAGACACTATCTCAGAGACACAGACACTGTCTCAGTGACAGAGACACTATCTCAGTGACAGAGACACTATCTCAGTAACAGAGACACTGTCTCAGTGACAGAGACACTATCTCAGTGACAGAGACACTATCTCAGTGACAGTGACACTATCTCAGTGACAGAGACACTATCTCAGAGATAGAGACACTATCTCAGTAACAGAGACACTATCTCAGAGACAGTGACACTATCTCAGTGACAGTGACACTATCTCAGTGACAGAGACACTATCTCAGTGACAGAGACACTATCTCAGAGATAGAGACACTATCTCAGTAACAGTGACACTATCTCAGTGACACTGTCTCAGTGACAGATACACTATCTCAGTGACAGAGACACTATCTCAGAGACAGTGACACTATCTCAGAGACAGAGACACTATCTCAGTGACAGTGACACTGTCTCAGTGACAGAGACACTATCTCAGAGATAGAGACACTATCTCAGAGACAGAGACACTATCTCAGTGACAGTGACACTATCTCAGTGACAGAGACACTATCTCAGAGATAGAGACACTATCTCAGTAACAGTGACACTATCTCAGTGACACTGTCTCAGTGACAGATACACTATCTCAGTGACAGAGACACTATCTCAGAGACAGTGACACTATCTCAGAGACAGAGACACTATCTCAGTGACAGTGACACTGTCTCAGTGACAGAGACACTATCTCAGAGATAGAGACACTATCTCAGAGACAGAGACACTATCTCAGTGACAGTGACACTGTCTCAGTGACAGAGACACTATCTCAGTGACAGTGACACTATCTCAGAGACAGAGACACTATCTCAGTAACAGAGACACTGTCTCAGTGACAGAGACACTATCTCAGTGACAGAGACACTATCTCAGTGACAGTGACACTATCTCAGTGACAGAGACACTATCTCAGAGACAGAGACACTATCTCAGTGACAGAGACACTATCTCAGTGACAGTGACACTATCTCAGTGACAGTGACACTGTCTCAGGGACAGTGACACTGTCTCAGAGACAGTGACACTATCTCAGTGACAGAGACACTATCTCAGTGACAGACACACTATCTCAGAGACTGTGACACTGTCTCAGTGACAGTGACACTATCTCAGTGACAGAGACACTATCTCATTGACAGTGACACTGTCTCAGTGACAGAGACACTATCTCAGTGACAGGGACACTATCTTAGTGACAGTGAAACTATCTCAGTGACAGAGACACTGTCTCAGTGACAGAGACACTACCTCAGTGACAGTGACACTATCTCAGTGACAGTGACACTATCTCATTGACAGTGACACTGTCTCAGTGACAGAGACACTATCTCATTGACAGTGACACTGTCTCAGTGACAGTGACACTATCTCAGTGACAGTGACACTATCTCAGTGACAGAGACACTATCTCAGAGACAGAGACACTGTCTCAGTGACAGAGACACTATCTCAGTGACAGTGACACTATCTCAGTGACAGAGACACTGTCTCAGTGACAGAGACACTATCTCATTGACAGAGACACTGTCTCAGTGACAGTGACACTATCTCAGTGACAGTGACACTATCTCAGTGACAGAGACACTATCTCAGAGACAGAGACACTATCTCAGTAACAGTGACACTATCTCAGTGACAATGACACTATCTCAGTGACAGTGACACTATCTCAGTGACAGTGACACTATCTCAGAGACGGAGACACTATCTCAGTGACTGTGACACTATCTCAGTGACAGTGACACTATCCCAGAGACAGAGACACTATCTCAGTGACACTATCTCAGTGACAGTGACACTGTCTCAGAGACAGTGACACTATCTCAGTGACAGAGACACTATCTCAGAGACAGAGACACTATCTCAGTAACAGTGACACTATCTCAGTGACAATGACACTATCTCAGTGACAGTGAGACTATCTCAGAGACAGAGACACTATCTCAGTGACAGAGACACTATCTCAGAGATAGAGACACTATCTCAGTAACAGTGACACTATCTCAGTGACAATGACACTATCTCAGTGACAGTGACACTATCTCAGAGACAGAGACACTATCTCAGTGACAGAGACACTATCTCAGAGACAGAGACACTATCTCAGAGACAGTGACACTATCTCAGTGACAGAGACACTATCTCAGAGACAGAGACACTATCTCAGTGACAGTGACACTATCTCAGAGACAGAGACACTATCTCAGTGACAGTGACACTATCTCAGTGACAGTGACACTGTCTCAGTGACAGAGACACTATCTCAGTGACAGTGACACTATCTCAGAGACACAGACACTGTCTCAGTGACAGAGACACTATCTCAGTGACAGAGACACTATCTCAGTAACAGAGACACTGTCTCAGTGACAGAGACACTATCTCAGTGACAGTGACACTATCTCAGTGACAGTGACACTGTCTCAGTGACAGAGACACTATCTCAGAGATAGAGACACTATCTCAGTAACAGAGACACTATCTCAGAGACAGTGACACTATCTCAGTGACAGTGACACTATCTCAGTGACAGAGACACTATCTCAGAGACAGAGACACTATCTCAGTGACAGTGACACTATCTCAGTGACAGAGACACTATCCCATTGACAGAGACACTATCTCAGAGACACAGACACTGTCTCAGTGACAGAGACACTATCTCAGTGACAGAGACACTATCTCAGTAACAGAGACACTGTCTCAGTGACAGAGACACTATCTCAGTGACAGTGACACTATCTCAGTGACAGTGACACTGTCTCAGTGACAGAGACACTATCTCAGAGATAGAGACACTATCTCAGTAACAGAGACACTATCTCAGAGACAGTGACACTATCTCAGTGACAGTGACACTATCTCAGTGACAGAGACACTATCTCAGTGACAGAGACACTATCTCAGAGATAGAGACACTATCTCAGTAACAGTGACACTATCTCAGTGACACTGTCTCAGTGACAGATACACTATCTCAGTGACAGAGACACTATCTCAGAGACAGTGACACTATCTCAGAGACAGAGACACTATCTCAGTGACAGTGACACTGTCTCAGTGACAGAGACACTATCTCAGAGATAGAGACACTATCTCAGAGACAGAGACACTATCTCAGTGACAGTGACACTATCTCAGTGACAGAGACACTATCTCAGAGATAGAGACACTATCTCAGTAACAGTGACACTATCTCAGTGACACTGTCTCAGTGACAGATACACTATCTCAGTGACAGAGACACTATCTCAGAGACAGTGACACTATCTCAGAGACAGAGACACTATCTCAGTGACAGTGACACTGTCTCAGTGACAGAGACACTATCTCAGAGATAGAGACACTATCTCAGAGACAGAGACACTATCTCAGTGACAGTGACACTGTCTCAGTGACAGAGACACTATCTCAGTGACAGAGACACTATCTCAGTAACAGAGACACTGTCTCAGTGACAGAGACACTATCTCAGTGACAGTGACACTATCTCAGTGACAGTGACACTGTCTCAGTGACAGAGACACTATCTCAGAGATAGAGACACTATCTCAGTAACAGAGACACTATCTCAGAGACAGTGACACTATCTCAGTGACAGTGACACTATCTCAGTGACAGAGACACTATCTCAGTGACAGAGACACTATCTCAGAGATAGAGACACTATCTCAGTAACAGTGACACTATCTCAGTGACACTGTCTCAGTGACAGATACACTATCTCAGTGACAGAGACACTATCTCAGAGACAGTGACACTATCTCAGAGACAGAGACACTATCTCAGTGACAGTGACACTGTCTCAGTGACAGAGACACTATCTCAGAGATAGAGACACTATCTCAGAGACAGAGACACTATCTCAGTGACAGTGACACTATCTCAGTGACAGAGACACTATCTCAGAGATAGAGACACTATCTCAGTAACAGTGACACTATCTCAGTGACACTGTCTCAGTGACAGATACACTATCTCAGTGACAGAGACACTATCTCAGAGACAGTGACACTATCTCAGAGACAGAGACACTATCTCAGTGACAGTGACACTGTCTCAGTGACAGAGACACTATCTCAGAGATAGAGACACTATCTCAGAGACAGAGACACTATCTCAGTGACAGTGACACTGTCTCAGTGACAGAGACACTATCTCAGTGACAGTGACACTATCTCAGTGACAGAGACACTATCTCAGAGACAGAGACACTATCTCAGTAACAGAGACACTGTCTCAGTGACAGAGACACTATCTCAGTGACAGTGACACTATCTCAGTGACAGAGACACTATCTCAGTGACAGAGACACTATCTCAGTGACAGTGACACTATCTCAGTGACAGTGACACTGTCTCAGGGACAGTGACACTGTCTCAGAGACAGTGACACTATCTCAGTGACAGAGACACTATCTCAGTGACAGACACACTATCTCAGAGACTGTGACACTGTCTCAGTGACAGTGACACTATCTCAGTGACAGAGACACTATCTCATTGACAGTGACACTGTCTCAGTGACAGAGACACTATCTCAGTGACAGGGACACTATCTTAGTGACAGTGAAACTATCTCAGTGACAGAGACACTGTCTCAGTGACAGAGACACTACCTCAGTGACAGTGACACTGTCTCAGTGACAGTGACACTATCTCAGTGACAGTGACACTATCTCATTGACAGTGACACTGTCTCAGTGACAGAGACACTATCTCATTGACAGTGACACTGTCTCAGTGACAGTGACACTATCTCAGTGACAGTGACACTATCTCAGTGACAGAGACACTATCTCAGAGACAGAGACACTGTCTCAGTGACAGAGACACTGTCTCAGTGACAGTGACACTATCTCAGAGACAGAGACACTATCTCAGTGACACTATCTCATTGACAGAGACACTGTCTCAGTGACAGTGACACTATCTCAGTGACAGTGACACTATCTCAGTGACAGAGACACTATCTCAGAGACAGAGACACTATCTCAGTAACAGTGACACTATCTCAGTGACAATGACACTATCTCAGTGACAGTGACACTATCTCAGTGACAGTGACACTATCTCAGAGACGGAGACACTATCTCAGTGACTGTGACACTATCTCAGTGACAGTGACACTATCCCAGAGACAGAGACACTATCTCAGTGACACTATCTCAGTGACAGTGACACTGTCTCAGAGACAGTGACACTATCTCAGTGACAGAGACACTATCTCAGAGACAGAGACACTATCTCAGTAACAGTGACACTATCTCAGTGACAATGACACTATCTCAGTGACAGTGACACTATCTCAGAGACAGAGACACTATCTCAGTGATAGAGACACTATCTCAGAGATAGAGACACTATCTCAGTAACAGTGACACTATCTCAGTGACAATGACACTATCTCAGTGACAGTGACACTATCTCAGAGACAGAGACACTATCTCAGTGACAGAGACACTATCTCAGAGACAGAGACACTATCTCAGTGACAGTGACACTATCTCAGTGACAGTGACACTATCTCAGTGACAGAGACACTATCTCAGTGACAGTGACACTATCTCAGTGACAGTGACACTGTCTCAGTGACAGTGACACTATCTCAGTGACAGTGACACTGTCTCAGTGACAGAGACACTATCTCAGTTGACAGAGACACTATCTCAGAGACAGTGACACTATCTCAGTGACAGAGACACTATCTCAGTGACAGTGACACTATCTCAGTGACAGAGACACTATCTCAGAGATAGAGACACTATCTCAGTAACAGAGACACTATCTCAGAGACAGAGACACTTCTCAGTGACAGTGACACTATCTCAGTGACAGTGACACTATCTCAGAGACAGAGACACTATCTCAGAGACAGTGACACTATCTCAGTGACAGTGACACTATCTCAGAGACAGAGACACTATCTCAGTGACAGTGACACTATCTCAGTGACAGTGACACTGTCTCAGGGACAGTGACACTGTCTCAGAGACAGTGACACTATCTCAGTGACAGTGACACTATCTCAGTGACAGAGACACTATCTCAGTGACAGTGACACTATCTCAGTGACAGTGACACTGTCTCAGTGACAGAGACACTATCTCAGTGACAGTGACACTATCTCAGTGACAGAGACACTATCTCAGAGACAGAGACACTGTCTCAGAGACAGAGACACTATCTCAGTGACAGTGACACTGTCTCAGTGACAGTGACACTATCTCAGTGACAGTGACACTGTCTCAGTGACAGAGACACTATCTCAGTGACAGAGACACTATCTCAGAGACAGTGACACTATCTCAGTGACAGTAACACTATCTCAGTGACAGAGACACTATCTCAGTGACAGTGACACTATCTCAGTGACAGTGACACTGTCTCAGTGACAGTGACACTATCTCAGTGACAGTGACACTGTCTCAGTGACAGTGACACTATCTCAGTGACAGAGACACTATCTCAGAGATAGAGACACTATCTCAGTAACAGAGACACTATCTCAGAGACAGAGACACTTCTCAGTGACAGTGACACTATCTCAGTGACAGTGACACTATCTCAGAGACAGAGACACTATCTCAGAGACAGTGACACTATCTCAGTGACAGTGACACTGTCTCAGAGACAGAGACACTATCTCAGTGACAGAGACACTATCTCAGTGACAGTGACACTATCTCAGTGACAGTGACACTGTCTCAGGGACAGTGACACTGTCTCAGAGACAGTGACACTATCTCAGTGACAGTGACACTATCTCAGTAACAGAGACACTGTCTCAGTGACAGTGACACTATCTCAGTGACAGAGACACTATCTCAGTGACAGTGACACTGTCTCAGTGACAGAGACACTATCTCAGTGACAGGGACACTATCTTAGTGACAGTGAAACTATCTCAGTGACAGAGACACTGTCTCAGTGACAGAGACACTACCTCAGTGACAGTGACACTGTCTCAGTGACAATGACACTATCTCAGTGACAGTGACACTATCTCATTGACAGTGACACTGTCTCAGTGACAGAGACACTATCTCAGTGACAGTGACACTGTCTCAGTGACAGTGACACTATCTCAGTGACAGTGACACTATCTCAGTGACAGAGACACTATCTCAGAGACAGAGACACTGTCTCAGTGACAGTGACACTGTCTCAGTGACAGTGACACTATCTCAGAGACAGAGACACTATCTCAGTGACACTATCTCATTGACAGAGACACTGTCTCAGTGACAGTGACACTATCTCAGTGACAGTGACACTATCTCAGTGACAGAGACACTATCTCAGAGACAGTGACACTGTCTCAGAGACAGAGACACTATCTCAGTGACAATGACACTATCTCAGTGACAGTGACACTATCTCAGTGACAATGACACTATCTCAGTGACAGTGACACTATCTCAGTGACAGTGACACTATCTCAGAGACAGAGACACTATCTCAGTGACACTATCTCAGTGACAGTGACACTGTCTCAGAGACAGTGACACTATCTCAGTGACAGAGACACTATCTCAGAGACAGAGACACTATCTCAGTAACAGTGACACTATCTCAGTGACAATGACACTATCTCAGTGACAGTGACACTATCTCAGAGACAGAGACACTATCTCAGTGACAGAGACACTATCTCAGAGATAGAGACACTATCTCAGTAACAGTGACACTATCTCAGTGACAATGACACTATCTCAGTGACAGTGACACTATCTCAGAGACAGAGACACTATCTCAGAGACAGAGACACTATCTCAGTGACAGTGACACTATCTCAGTGACAGTGACACTATCTCAGTGACAGAGACACTATCTCAGTGACAGTGACACTATCTCAGTGACAGTGACACTGTCTCAGTGACAGTGACACTATCTCAGTGACAGTGACACTGTCTCAGTGACAGAGACACTATCTCAGTTGACAGAGACACTATCTCAGAGACAGTGACACTATCTCAGTGACAGAGACACTATCTCAGTGACAGTGACACTATCTCAGTGACAGAGACACTATCTCAGAGATAGAGACACTATCTCAGTAACAGAGACACTATCTCAGAGACAGAGACACTTCTCAGTGACAGTGACACTATCTCAGTGACAGTGACACTATCTCAGAGACAGAGACACTATCTCAGAGACAGTGACACTATCTCAGTGACAGTGACACTATCTCAGAGACAGAGACACTATCTCAGTGACAGAGACACTATCTCAGTGACAGTGACACTATCTCAGTGACAGTGACACTGTCTCAGGGACAGTGACACTGTCTCAGAGACAGTGACACTATCTCAGTGACAGTGACACTATCTCAGTGACAGAGACACTATCTCAGTGACAGTGACACTATCTCAGTGACAGTGACACTGTCTCAGTGACAGAGACACTATCTCAGTGACAGTGACACTATCTCAGTGACAGAGACACTATCTCAGAGACAGAGACACTGTCTCAGAGACAGACACACTATCTCAGTGACAGTGACACTGTCTCAGTGACAGTGACACTATCTCAGTGACAGTGACACTGTCTCAGTGACAGAGACACTATCTCAGTGACAGAGACACTATCTCAGAGACAGTGACACTATCTCAGTGACAGTAACACTATCTCAGTGACAGAGACACTATCTCAGTGACAGTGACACTATCTCAGTGACAGTGACACTGTCTCAGTGACAGTGACACTATCTCAGTGACAGTGACACTGTCTCAGTGACAGTGACACTATCTCAGTGACAGAGACACTATCTCAGAGATAGAGACACTATCTCAGTAACAGAGACACTATCTCAGAGACAGAGACACTTCTCAGTGACAGTGACACTATCTCAGTGACAGTGACACTATCTCAGAGACAGAGACACTATCTCAGAGACAGTGACACTATCTCAGTGACAGTGACACTGTCTCAGAGACAGAGACACTATCTCAGTGACAGTGACACTATCTCAGTGACAGTGACACTGTCTCAGGGACAGTGACACTGTCTCAGAGACAGTGACACTATCTCAGTGACAGTGACACTATCTCAGTAACAGAGACACTGTCTCAGTGACAGTGACACTATCTCAGTGACAGAGACACTATCTCATTGACAGTGACACTGTCTCAGTGACAGAGACACTATCTCAGTGACAGGGACACTATCTTAGTGACAGTGAAACTATCTCAGGGTGAGAGACACTATCACAGTGACAGAGAGATTATCTCAGTGACAGAGACACTTTCTCAGTGACAATGACACTATCTCAGAGACAGAGACACTGTCTCAGTGACAGAGACACTATCTCAGAGACAGAGACACTATCTCAGTGACAGTGGCACTATCTCAGTAACAGAGACACTATCTCAGTGACAGTGACACTATCTCAGAGACAGAGACACTATCTCAGTGACAGTGACACTGTCTCAGTGACAGAGACACTATCTCAGAGACAGAGACACTATCTCAGTGACAGTGACACTGTCTCAGAGACAGAGACACTATCTCAGTGACACTATCTCAGTGACAGTGACACTGTCTCAGTGACAATGACACTATCTCAGAGACAGAGACACTATCTCAGTGACAGTGACACTGTCTCAGAGACAGAGACACTATCTCAGTGACAGTGGCACTATCTCAGTGACAGTGACACTATCTCAGAGACAGAGACACTATCTCAGTGACAGTGGCACTGTCTCAGTGACAGTGACACTATCTCAGAGACAGAGACACTATCTCAGTGACAGTGACACTATCTCAGTGACAGAGACACTATCTCAGTGACAGTGACACTATCTCAGTGACAGTGACAGTGTCTCAGAGACAGAGACACTATCTCAGTGTGAGAGACACTATCTCAGTGACAGTGAGACTATCTCAGAGACAGAGACACTATCTCAGTGACAGTGACACTGTCTCAGTGACAGAGACACTATCTCAGAGATAGAGACACTATCTCAGTGACAGTGACACTATCTCAGAGACAGAGACACTATCTCAGTGACAAAGACACTATCTCAGTGACAGTGACACTATCTTAGTGACAGTGAGACTATCTCAGTGACAGAGACACTATCTCAGAGACAGAGACACTATCTCAGTGACAGTGACACTATCTCAGAGACACAGACACTGTCTCAGTGACAGTGACACTATCTCAGTGACAGTGACACTGTCTCAGTGACAGTGACACTATCTCAGTGACAGAGACACTATCTCAGTGACAGTGACACTATCTCAGTGACAGTGACACTGTCTCAGTGACAGTGACACTATCTCAGTGAGAGAGACACTGTCACTGAGATAGTGTCACTCTCACTGAGTCAGCGTCACTGTCACTGAAATAGTGTCACTGTCACTGAGACAGTGTCTCTGTCTCTGAGATAGTCTCACTGTCACGGAGATAATGTCTCTGTCACTGAGATAGTGTCACTGTCACTGAAATAGTGTCTCTGTCACTGAGATAGTGTCTCTGTGGCAGGACAGGGAGGGAGCATTTAATAAAACACCCAATGTTCTCAACTTTATTAATCGGGGCCTAAATTATGAGGAGGTTATATTGAACGTGTACAAAACACGTGTTAGCCCTCAGCGGGAATACATTAGATTCCCTACTGTGTGGAAACAGGCCCTTCAGCCCAACATGTCCACACCGACCCTCCGAAGAGCAACCCACCCTGACCCACTTCCCCACATTTACCCCTGACTCATGCTGCAGGCAATTTCCCATGGCCAATTCACCCTGACCTGCACATCTTTGGACTGTGGGATGAAACCCTCACAGACACGGGGAGAATGTGCAAACTCCATACAGACAATGGCCCAGAGGCGGGAATTGAACCCGGGTCCCTGGCACAGCAAGGCAGCATGCTAACCACTGTGCCACTGGGGCACCCAACTCTGGGCCACCCAACTCTGGGCCACCCAACTCTGGGGGACCCAACTCTGGGGGACCCAACTTTGGACACCACAGGAAAGGTGTGAATACACTAGAGAGAGAGATCTGAGGCAACTTACAAACTAGGAACAAGAAACTGCAGCCATGAGGACAGATTGAGGGAGTTGGGAGTGTTCCGCACAGTGAAAGGAAGGCTGCGGGGGTATTTAATGGAGGCTTTCCAATTCACAATCGGGCTGGATCAGATAGATAGGGAAAGATCAAGAATGGGAGGCACAGATTTCAAGTGATTTCCAGTAAAAAGCAAAAGCGAGTGAGGAAGTGAGAGTTTCCCACAGTGAGTAGTTTGGGTACATCATGTGGAGGAGGCAGACTCCATCCAGGCATTCGACAGGGGCACTGGCTGGTGATTTTCACAGAAACGGTATGTCAGGGTATGAGGAGAAGGCAGCAGGCTGGCACCAGGGCATGATGGTGATTTGAAGAGACAGTGCCGGTACAATGAGCCAAGTGACTTCATCCTGCACAGTGACCATTCTGGAAGGCAGTGACTGTTTCTACAGAGTCTGCAGCCACCACCCCTCCCGCTAAGATACCTTCCACAGACTAGGGAGGTCACAGCTTGTGCATTTACACACACAATGCTGGATATTTCTAACCCATCTCTATTTACTGCCTCTCAGATCCCAGCCACAGATTTAAATTTAACAAATGACAGTGCTCAGCACATTATGGTCAACCACTTCATCTTCTCAGCACAATAGATCCTGAGGTGACACAACCCTAAACTAGAGATTCCACTGTAATTTGTAATGATCTGTGTTTTGAAGTTTTCTTGGATTCTAGTTAGTGGAGTGTTCATTTAGTGACAGATATAAAGCTGCTCTCGCTCCTTTGCCACTGCATTGGGGTCCCATCACCAATATTCTCCTTCTCTCATTTCCCCCCCAAAGCCCCATTCCACATCCTACATTTCCCTGGCGCTGCAGAGTTTTATACAGAATGGCCTGTGTTTTACAGGGAGTATGTGTGTTTTGTGGAGAATGTCATGTGTTTTGTACAGAATGTTGTGTGTGTTGTGTGTTTTGTGGGGAATGTGTGTGTTTTGTGGGGAGTGTTGTGTGTTTTGTGGGGAATGTTGTGTGTTTTGTGGGGAGTGTTGTGTGTTTTGTGGGAGTGTTATGTGTTTTGTGGGAGTGTTATGTGTTTTGTGGGAGTGTTGTGTGTTTTTGTGGGGAGTGTTGTGTGTTTTGTGGGGAATGTTGTGTGTTTTGTGGGAATGTTGTGTGTTTGTGGGGAATGTTGTGTGTTTTGTGGGGAATGTTTTGTGTTTGTGGGGAATGTTGTGTGTTTTGTGGGGAGTGTTGTGTGTTTTGTGGGGAGTGTTGTGTGTTTTGTGGGAATGTTGTGTGTTTTGTGGGGAGTGTTGTGTGTTTTGTGAGGAGTGTTGTGTGTTTTGTGGGGGTGTTGTGTGTTTTGTGGGGAATGTTGTGTGTTTTGTGGGGAGTGTTGTGTGTTTGTGGGGAGTGTTGTGTGTTTTGGGGGGAGTGTTGTGTGTTTTGGGGGAGTGTTGTGTGTTTTGGGGGGTGTTGTGTGTTTTGTGGGGAGTGTTGTGTGTTTTGTGGGGAGTGTTGTGTGTTTTGTGGGGAATGTTGTGTGTTTTGTGGGGAGTGTTGTGTGTTTTGTGGGGAATGTGTATGATTTGCGGGGAGTGTTATGTGTTTGTGGGGAGTGTTGTGTGTTTTGTGGGGAGTGTTGTGTGTTTTGTGGGGAGTGTTATGTGTTTTGTGGGGAGTGTTGTGTGTTTTGTGGGAGTGTTGTGTGTTTTGTGGGGAATGTGTATGATTTGCGGGGAGTGTTATGTGTTTGTGGGAGTGTTGTGTGTTTTGTGGGGAGTGTTGTGTGTTTTGTGGGGACTGTTGTGTGTTTTGTGGGGAGTGTTGTGTGTTTTGTGGGGAGTGTTGTGTGTTTTGTGGGGAATGTTGTGTGTTTTGTGGGGAATGTTGTGTGTTTGTGGGAGTGTTGTGTGTTTTGTGGGGAATGTTTTGTGTTTGTGGGGAATGTTGTGTGTTTTGTGGGAGTGTTGTGTGTTTTGTGGGAGTGTTGTGTGTTTTGTGAATGTTGTGTGTTTTGTGGGGAGTGTTGTGTGTTTTTGTGAGGAGTGTTGTGTGTTTGTGGGGGTTTGTGTGTTTTGTGGGGAATGTGTGTGTTTGTGGGGAATGTTGTGTGTTTGTGGGGGAGTGTTGTGTGTTTGTGGGAATGTTGTGTGTGTTTGGGGGAGTGTTGTGTGTTTTGGGGAAGTGTTGTGTGTTTTGGGGGGTGTTGTGTGTTTTGTGGGGAGTTTGTGTGTTTTGTGGGAGTGTTGTGTGTTTTGTGGGGAATGTTGTGTGTTTTGTGGGGAGTGTTGTGTGTTTTGTGGGGAGTGTTGTGTGTTTTTTTGGGAGTTTATGGAGGAATGTGGATTTTGTTGCTGACGAACATTCTCTGGAAGGTTTGTGGCCACAGTATTTTGTTGCTGATTTCGTTGTGACTCAGTGTCTGTGACACCTGGGTACCTGTGAAAGTTTGCAGTTTCGGTGGGTGTGATTTGCAATTGATGAGCACCTGAGACAAGATATATCCAGCAGCAGCAGCCCTGTGTTAGCACAGACAGCAATATAAACTCTGGCTCCAATCCCTTTCTAACACCTCAGGCATCAGCTCATGTTTCTGTGGGATTTTAACTACCTCCCCCTATCTCGTGGGTCAATCTGACCCTGTCTCTTCCCTCCACTGCTGTAATCTGTGTCAGCTCAGAGAGGTGGCCTTTATATTTGACACTGACCAGGAGTGTTCCCTGGGTGTAAGGGTTCAGGGCAGTGAGACCGTGACTGACCTTGTAGGCGATTCTCAGCTGAAGCAGCAGCAGCAGGAACCTGTGGAAATAGACACACACACAGACACACACAGACCCACACAAACACACACACACACACACACAGACACACACACACACAGACACAGACACAGACACAGACACACAGACCCACACAGGCACACACACACAGACACAGACACAGACACACACACACACACACACACACACACACACACACAAGCACACACACACAGACACACACACATACAGACACACACAGACATACGGACACACAGACACACACAGACACATGGACACAGACACACACACATACACACACACACAGACACACATACATACACACGGATACACAGACACGCACAGACACATACACAGACACACACACACATACACACACACACAGACACACACACACACCGACACACACACACAGACACACACAGACATACAGACACACAGACACACACAGACACACGGACACACAAACACTCACAGACAGACAGACACACACACACAGATGGACACACACACAGACACACACACGCACGCACGGACACATACAGTTACAGGCACATGCACATAGGTACAGATACACATACTCAAACACACACAGAGACACACACACAGGTACACATAGACACACACACGTTCACACAGGCACACACAGGTACAGACACACACACAGGTACAGGCACACACACAGGTACACATAGACACACATACGTTCACACAGGCAAACACACAGACAGGGCACATGCATGGAGACACAGTGAGAGAGAGAATGTCATTAACTAGCTAAATACAATCAGCCAGACTTTCTGACATGCCAACCCCACACCCCAACAGGCTCATTGCCAGACTGCAGCTTTAACAGGCCATTCGGCCCTTGTATTGGTGATGGTAATGGGAAGGAAGGTACAAACCAGAGGGATGGGTGGATAGGGAAAGGAGAGACAGAAGGGGAAGGGAAAGAGAGAGATGAGGGAGGGGGTGAGGGAGAGGGGCTGAGGGAGAGGAGATGAGGGGAAGTATTTGAGGAAGTGGGGAGGGGGAGGGGGAGCTGATGGAGATGTGTCTCCATGGTAACCTCCTCCTGATGTCAAAGCTCGGAGCTGGAGGCTGTGGTCCAGGCTCCATATTATTTCAAGGAACATCGTCCTGAGGAGACACCTCACTGTCAGGGACAGTCTGAGGGTGACTTTAATTCCAGCTCCCTGCTCTCTCTCCTCTCCCTCTCCCTCTCCCTCTCTCTCCTTCCCTCTCTCCCTCTCTCCCTCTCCCTCTCTCCCCTCCCTCTCACCTCACTCCCTCCGTCTCCCTCTCCCCACCCTCTCTCCCTCCCCCTCTGTCCCTCTCCCAATTTGTCCAGGAGCCTGTGCCTTGGGGAGAGGTGCTGACTCCCATGATGACAGAATCAGTGCTGGAGGAGGCCATTTAGCCCTCTGGGTCTGGGCAGCCCTCCCCAGTAGCTCTTCCCTCAGTGTCTCCCCATAGCCCAGCACAATTCTGTATTCCCAGAGAACTGTGGGATTGCCTTGGGACAGGAGGATATCACCCCCACCCTGACCTGGCAGTACATTGTACACCCCCACCACCCGCTGGGTGGGAAGGAGTCACGTTTGTTTCTTTTATGTTCTTTGATATTGTGGGGATGAGTTAGTGTGAAAGGTAGAACCATTACTGGGCCGTGTGCTGGGAGTGCTCCCTCCCCGAGACCCAGCACTGCCTGGTGTCTCCCACCCTCTCTCCAACTCCCCTGGGAGGCCTGCCAGGGTTGGCTGTTCGATGGGCCGGATGGTCTCATTCTGCTGCACTAACCACCGGCCCGACCAGCTGTGTGTAACCTCAGGGTGGCTCCTGTGGGTAGGAGGGAGGGCTCCAGGGGGAGGGTAGAGGGAGGGAGGGAGGGGTGCAGGAGGAGGGAGGATGGGAGGGAGGGTGTGAGGGTGAGAGGGTGAAGGAGGGTGTGAGGGTGAGAGGGAGGGATTGAGGGTGAGGGGGTGAGTGAGGATGAGAGGGAGGGAGTGAGGTTGAGAGGGTGAGAGGGGTGCAGGAGAAGGGAGGTGATGTGAGGGTGAGAGG
>NW_026868256.1:0-61352 GCF_020745735.1 Hemiscyllium ocellatum
CCTCTCTCACTCCCTCCCTCCACTTTACCCCCCACACTAATAACACTTCATGGATACAACCCTGTGGACTGACTCCATCCGAACCCTCCCCATGTCCCCCATGTACACCGGCACTAACAGCAGGGCCACCCCACTCCCACTCCTCCCTTTCTCCCATTCCAGGAGAAACAGCTTGCAGTCGGACCGAAAGGGCCAAGCCGGGTGGTGGAGTGCTCGATATCCATTCCCTCACCCCTCACCTCGCCATGTGGGGAGGGCCCTGTACGACCCTGGAAGCTCATGTGGAGATTCTGAAACATCCACGTCCCACCGACCGAGTAAGGAGCAATGTTCAGTGAGGGGCAATTCTCACTTTAAACCCACTGGCAGCTCCGTTTCCCCCGGCACAACTTAGAAGCCGTGGCCCTGATGCCATCTCCCTTCTGTGTCGAGTTGGTACAAATGGAATCCCCACGGTCTCGGGGGCAGGAGGGTGGGCTCACATCACATCGTCACCACCACCTCCCAGGAAGGGAGCACGGAGACTCCCTCCCTCACCTCCCCCTGTAAACAGCTCAGATACTGACACTAATCTGTGAGAGTTCCTGCTCTCCCCACTTGTCCTGACATCTTCAACAATCTGTGCTCATATACACCCAGCGCTCTCTGTTCCTGCAGCCCCTTTATAATGGCACAGCCTGTTTTAAACTGTCTTTCTTTATCTTTCATACCAAAGTGCATCACCTCACACTGCTCTGCATTGATCCCCGTCTACCAGCGTGTCACTGTCCTGTTAGAGTTCCACACTGTCTCCATAGACTTTACAATTCTTGCAGGTGGTACCATTTACAAACATTAAGATTGTCATAGTGTCACAGTCCCCATGAAACAACTGAAATCCTGCCCCACACACAGGAGTGTGAGCAAGTGAAATACTGATATATTCCCACGGACAGAGTCAAATAATGACATACTGTCAATGGAATAACAAAAGTCCTGACATATACGAGACAGAGTAGATGAAATATTGACAAACCACAGAGCAAGAGAAATCCGGTAGGTTCCACTTATCTATATTCATCAGGGTATAATGGGATGAAGGTGAAAGTGTGTACTGTACCTTTAAGAGAGAGTGAATGCTGCTCTGAACTGAGAGCTTACAAGTCCCTGTGATATGAGAGGATGGCAGACCAGAAACAGTATATTGCTGTAGAGCTGGAGTCGGGTTATAAGCAGTTAAGAGATAGAGGGTCTCTTTCAGTTCACTTTCAGTGTTAAAAGCTACATTGTTGTTTTTATTTAAACAGTGGAATTTGGGAGTTCTCTGTCACTCATATTTCAACAGTTTATGAGGCGAATTGAGCATTTATTATTATGTTTAGTTTAAATTACCAGATGAGATCTATGTGTCCTAACAATTGCTGTGTGTGTATCTGTGTGTCTCTGTGTGGGCAGGTCTGGCAGTCTCTGTGGTGCTGAAAGTGATGCAATGCCACCCTCTGCTGGCTCCTCCACGCCACTGCACAGGCATTGGCAGAGGGTGAAAACCAACAGGGATTCATTCAGAGAGGGGGAGGGAGAGGGCAGCTGCTCACAGCACCATCCAAACTGATGTCTTATCCATGTACTGATCTAAATGTCCTTTAAACGTTGTAACTGTCCCTGCTTTTCACACACTTGCTCTGGAAGTTCATTCCACACAAAAGCCAGCTTCTGTCTAAAATAATTACCTTTCCTGACTTTTGTAAATCTGTTTTCCTCGCACGTTAAAATATCCCTCAGTTTTGAATCCCCAACTCTAGGGAAAAGACATCAGCCCTTCAGCTTATCTGTACCCCTCACTATTTTATAAACCTCTGCAAAGTTACCCCTCCATCTCATACTCTCCAGTGAAAAATGTCCCAACCTATTCAGCCTCTCCTTATAGCTCAATCCCTCCATTTCCAGCAACATCCAGGTTAAACTCTTCTGAACCCTCTCCAGCTTAATAATATCAAGGTCAATAATATCAAAGTGAATAGTCAATGTATTTTATAAGGGTAGTGGAGACCAAAACTAGAGGACATAGTTGTAAGGGGAAACATTTAAAAGTGACCTAAGGGCAGCTTTTCACCCAGAGGGTGGTGTGCCTATGGAATGAGCGGGCAGGATGTCCAGACTGGACACAGTATCCCAGAAGAGGTCTCACCAATGTCCTGTACAACCTCAACATGACGTCCCAAATTCGATACTCAAGGGTCTGACCTTTGAAGACAAGTGTGTTAAAACACCTTCTTAACCACATTATCTATATGAGATGCAACTTTTAAAGAATTATACCTGATGGCCTAGGTCTCTGTTCTACAACACTGCCAAAGGCCCTACGTTTAATTGTATAAGTCCTGCTCTTGTTGGATTTACCAAATCCAATACCTCTCATTAATCAAAACTTAAATCCATCTGCCACGCCTCGGCCAGTGAGTGATATTACCACCTCCTCACCTCCCCGTTTAATTTTAAAATGCCCACCCCTCTCCAGGAGGCCTGCACATCCGGCCTTGATTTTCACAAAGACCCTGAGCTTGGTTTGCCTTGTGTGGTTAGAGGGAGGAGGGATGCAGACACAGTCAGTGGGAGGAGAGGCTGGACAGTAATCAGCGGCCTGGTATCATTTCATGTTTTAGGCAGAGGGCAACACACGTGAGATTTAGGTTATACTGGTCGGTGTTTTGGGACCAGAAATTATGGTCTTTCTCCGTGCCTGGTGTTCAGTAATAAATATCTATTTGAGACCCTTCATTGGGCAGAGTGTGTCTGCAGGATTCTTTCCCTAATATTGCAGACTACAGATAATAGCGATTAAAGATGGTCATAGTTAATTTCGATCTTGCACTAGTTTAACAACACAAAATGTTTTGTGTAGTTCAGTAATGGTAACCTGATTATAATAAATCCACACCGAGCTGAACTGCCCCTTAAAATGTGACCCAAATCTGGGTATACAGTAGTGTAGTGGGTAGTGTCCCTGTCTCTGAGCACAGGCACTGGGTTTGATTCCAATTCCTGAAATTGTTTGGTAGTGTTCCTAGCTCTGGACCAGAAGGTGTGGATTCATGTCCTGCCTGTTGCAGAGGTATGTCTCAGCATGTCATAACAGGCTGATGGACAAACACAGTGAATAATGTTACAGCTTTATGGGTATTGCCGAGTGGTGCTCGTGTCCCTACCTCCGGGCACAAAGGTCTAGGTGTAAATCCCACAGAAGTGTCTCCTAATATATCTGAACAAACTGATGAAACTGGTTTTAGAATTGTGACTTGATGGAGAAAGAACAGGTGTCGGTGTTGAATTTCAGCATTTCGGCCCAGGATTATTGAAAGTACAGCCATTCGTGTTGATTGGAGTCACATTTCGCAGCAGGAAAGGTTTATAAAATCAGAACGGTCATGGATAGGGTTTGTAGTCAAGGTTTTCCCCAGGTTAGGGGCGTCCAAAACTAGAGGATATTGGTGGAAAGTGAGAGGGGAAAGGTTTTGAAGAGGCCTAAGGGGCACCTTTTCACACAGAGGGTGGTGTGTGTATGGAATGAGCTGCCAGAGGAAGTGGTGGAGGCTGGTACAACTACATCATGTAAAAGGCATCTGGATGCTGACAGACCTGCCGAGTTTTTCCAGCAATTTCTGTATTTGTTAAAACAAAAATTCATTTTAACACAGGTATCTGTGTTAGCTGGCTGGATACAGAATTGGCTGGCCAACAGAAGACAGTGAGTGGTAGTGGAAGGAAAATATTCTGCCCGGAAGTCTGTGGTGAGTGGTGTTCCTCGGGGCTCTGACCTTGGGCCTCTACTCTTGTAATTTTTTAAAATGACTTGGATGAGCGGATTGAAGAATCAGTGAGCAAGTTTGCAATGACATGACGGTTGGAGGTGTCGTTGACAGTATAGAGGGCTGTTGTAGGCTGCAGCGGGACATTGACAGGATGCGGAGATGGGCTGAGAGGTGGCAGATGGAGTTCAACCTGGATAAATGCGAGGTGATGCATTTTGGAAGTCGAATTTGAAAGCTGAGTACAGGATTAAGGATAGGATTCTTGGCAGTGTGAAGGAACAGAGAGATCTGGTGTGCAGGTACATAGATCTCTTAAAATGGCCACCCAAGTGGACAGTTTTGTTAAGAAAGCATATGGTGTTTTAGTCTTTCATTAACAGGAGATTCAGTTTAAGAGCCGTGAGATCTTGTTGCAGCTCTATAAAACTTTGGTTTGAACGCATTTGGAATACTGTGTCCAGTTCTGGTCACCCTATTATAGGAAAGATGTGGATGCTTTGGAGAGGGTTCAGAGGAGGTTTACCAGGATGCTGCCTGGACTGGAGGGCTTATCTTATGAGGAGAGGTTGACTGAGCTCGGACTTTTTTCATTGGAGAAAAGGAGGAGGAGAGGGGACCTAATTGAGGTATTCAAGATTATGAGAGACATAGATAGAGTTGATAGCCAGAGACTATTTCCCAGGGCAGAAATGGCTAACACGAGGGGTCATAGTTTTAAGCTGGTTGGAGGAAAGTATAGAGGGGATGTCAGAGGCGGGTTCTTTACACAGAGAGTTGTGAGAGCATGGAATGCGTTGCCAGCAGCAGTTGTGGAAGCGAGGTCATTGGGGACATTTAAGAGACTGCTGGAATGTGTATGGTCACAGAAATGTGAGGGTGCATACATGAGGATCAATGGTCGGCACAACATGGTGGGCTGAAGGGCCTGTTCTGTGCTGGACTGTTCTATGTTCTATGTATTCTGAATACATTAAACATTTTATTTTTTAATGACGCAGGGACATATAAAAAATATCTTCAAATCGACCGAGACCATTTTCTGCTCAGGTATGGCTCTGTGTATGACAGCAGCAATGATGCACCGACATGGAACAGGGAATGTGATGGAGACATAGTTTGGACAATGTACAAGGAGACCTCACATGGTCCAGTTTGGGAGAGAATGACATTATTGTGTGATTCAACTCAGGAGACAATGTCATCTGCCAGAAGAAACGGCCTATTGCACTCCTCTCCTTCATTATTCCCCATCACAGTAACGTTACGAGCTAAAACAAAAGTCTACTGTCATCGTTACCATTCTTATTTTATAGAATCCTGCAGTGTGGAAACAAGCCCTTCGCCCCAACAAATCCATACAACCTTCCAAAGAGTAACCTTCCCATGCCCTTACAGTTACCACTGACTATGCACCTAAAGTAGAAATCGCTGAACACTGTGGACTATTTGACCAACCCACTTGAATTATACAGCTTTGGGCTGTGGGAGGAAATGGGAGCGCCCATCAGAAGCTCACGCAGACAAGGGGAGAAGATGCAAACTCCACCCAGATAGTCGCCCGAGGCTGGAATTGAACTCATACCCCTGATGCTGTGATGGAACACTGCGAACTCCTGAGCCACTGTGCTAACCTGAACCTCCTGACTGCCGAATGCAAAGGGAATTCAGCCCAATTCCAACTCTCCCAGGATAAAATCCCATTGCTAGCAGCTGTGTGAGTACAATATCTTCAGAAGCAGAATAACATTTTGGACAATCTCTCAATTTTTCCTTTTGTCATAGTTACACAAATATTTGGACAAGGTTCTTTAACGTGAAATTGCAGAAAGTCTGTGTGTGTGTGTGTGTGTGTGTGTGTGTGTGTGTGTGTTGTGTGTGTGTGTGTGTGTGTTTGTGTGTGTGTGAGAACGGAAATATCGAGTCTTTGTTTGCAATATCCAGTTTGCCATTCAGCATTCCATCATAGTTGGAGTAAAGTTGCTCTGGATCATAAACGTGCTATTTGAGCAGATTAAAGAAACTAGCCTGACTTGTTCCTAAAACTGACCCTGACCCAGTCTGAGACCGATATCATCGGCCACATCACCGACCTGGTTACATTTAACATTTGTTGTGAACAGTGGAGGAGTGGGACAAAAAGGAAACAGTGACCCAAAAAGCCGGGGACTATAGACCGTGAGCCTGATGTCGGTGGTGGGTGAGTTGTTGGAGGGATTCTGAGGGATAGCATTTACATACATTTGGGAAGGTAAGGGCTGATCGGGGTAGACAACGTGGCTTTCTGCATGGGAATCATGGGACATTAATTTGGTTGAGTTTGTGAAGAGTTGATACAGAAGATTGATGAAGGCAGTTTGGTAGATATTGTCATTATGGACCTCAGCAAGGTGTTCATAACATTCCGATTGGTAGGCAGATTAGTAAGGTTCGGTCACATGGGATACAGAAGAAGCTCGTCACAATTGGCTTGAAGAAAGAGGGGTATTTTTCAGCCTTGAGGCTTGTGAGCAGAAATTGTACACTTAATGGTAAGGGCCTGGTGAGTGTTGTGAAACAAATGGACATAGGGCTGCAGGTACATTGTTCCTTGAAAGTGGAGTCGAATGCAGACAGTGCAGTACAGAACACATTTTACACATTTGCCTTAATCAGTCAGAGCATTGAGTATAGGGGTTGTGGTGGCATGTTGCATCTGTTCAGGATGTTGGTGAGGCCACTTTAAGAATACTGCGTACAACTCGTTTTCTGCAGAAAAGATTTACACAGATGTCCCAGGACTGGAGGTTTGCGCTTTAGGGAGAGGATGATTAGTTTGAGGTGTTTCCACCTGGAGTGTCAGAGCTTGAAGGGTAACATTATAGAGGTTTATATAATCATCAGGACATAGATATTCTGAACAGATATGTTCTGCTCCCCAGGGTAGGGGACTCCAGAACAGGAGTGCATAGTTTGAAGAGTGAGGACAAATGACTTAGAAGGGACCTGAAGATAAATGTTTCACACAGAGAGTGGTGTGTGTACCGAAAGTGCTGTCAGAGGAAGTGGTGAAGGCAGTTGTTACAATCGCACATTTAAAAAGTATCTGAAAGAGGAGGGATATTGGCCAAATGCTGGTAAATGGACTGGATCAGATTGATATCAGATCGTTGTGAACAGATTGGACTAACAGGTCTGTTTTGTTCTGCATGACACTGATTCTATAAGAGGGATGACAAAAAATTCTGAAAGTAATGTCCAAATCAGAATCCTCTTCACTGGAAGTTATTATGCCTCTATGTTCACATTGATTGACAGTTATGTTAGTGAAATATTTGACAGAGAACTGAGTCATGGATAATGGGACGCAGACAGGAAAGTGGGGCTGAGACCACAACCTGATCAGCCACAATCTTAGTGCCTGGTGGAGAAGGTTCAACGTATCTAATGACTCACTCCTGTCCCTCAATCCCATGTTCCTGTGTTCCATTCAGCCATTAAACCTGTTAGGCAGGAGCATTTAGAGGCTACTTACTTCTATAACCTGGTGCACAGAAACCGAGGAGATCATTCGGCCCTTTAAGGGTGTCCCACACGGTTTGAGGTGATTTGAGAAATGTAATTATAAAACCCAAGCTGGGTATGAAAGAGGCCCCTCATCTCTCTGTACAGAGCTTCCTCTCTCTGAAACTTGTGCTCTATTTGTTGGTCATATTGTAGACCCAAATTCACTATGAATACAGCCCCCATACCTCACCCAGCGATGGCTCACAAAATCCTCTTGTCTCCCTGACGGCAACATTCAATAACAGAACATTCATGAAAATATCACCCACTAACTTTCCAATAACAGAATGTGAGAACATCAGACACAGGGCAGGTCGTTCACTCTCCCAAGCCTGCCTTGCCCTTCACTAAGATCATGACTGATCTGCTCTTGGTCTCAAATCCTCTTTCATACCCAATTCTTCATCGCCCTCAACTCTCTGACAGGTCAATATCCATCTACCTCCTCTTCAAATACTTTCAGTCATCTGGCTCCGCGAACACTGTTGAGAAGAGAAACCCTGACATTCAATCCACCTGTTTGAAGAAACCCCTTGCTGCTCCTATACCATGGCCTATTGATATGAACAAAAGAGGTTGACACAAGGGGTCAGGTAAAAATGATTGACCCTGATATCAAGGCTTCTGTTGACATCAAGGAGCGAACAAATCTGAACTTAATGGAATCAGAGAAAACTCCCAGTGTTTGGAGTCAAACATGGCACAAAGGAAGATGTTCATCATCTCAGTCCTGGGTCACCTCTGTGGGAGATCCTCAGGGTAGCTTCCTCTTCACAAACATCTTCAGCTGCTTCATCAATGTCTCCCCACCCTCACTCTCCCCGCCATAAGATCAGAAGTGGGGATGGTCACTAGGATTCCACAATGTTCAGAATAATTTGACGCCCCCGTCAGCTCCTGAACTGGACTGTGTCCATGTGCAGCAAGACATGGACTCCATTGAGGCTTGTGCTTTTAAAGAGTCTGTAACATTCATATAAAGGACTGTCTGACACTACACATTGCCACAGTAACTAAGAGTTCATTCCGCACCTTACACTGGTTTCACAGGAATATGAGGAGGTCATTCACCCATTGACACTATTGAGAAGAACAGGGACAGCCCATTCAGTGCCTCCAACATATTACTCAAGAAGGAAGGATTCTAGTGTGATGGGCCACACCAGAGCCCCTCGACAATATTTGAAGGCGGTAGCCTAGACTCTAATGTTTTCTTATTTTAAAGAAAATGTAAAATGTCTGTTCCAGATGCAATGTTACTGGACAAACAACTCGGTGTGAAGCATAACCCCATTTGCTTAAATACGATAGATGAAATAAAAACCAAAGAAAGAAGAATTTAGAATATGTAATTATATTGGACAAGTTAACAGAACAATAGATCTAGGAACTAATACTAATGAACTGTTCCAATACTGGAAAATCACATGAACACAGCCCTTGGAAAAAAGGAATATTCAGACACTGAATGACACAAATATTTCTCCAATTCAGGATTTAAAAACAGCACCAAGAGAAAATTCATAGAGAGGAGCTGCCAGGAGACATTCACTAAAACTTTCAACTCGGTGGAGACCCCAATAATTTCTGATGTTACTGAGAAACCGAAACCCAGAAATCCTAATCTGTGAAGCTGACCACACCCATTCCATCTGCATTAAAATAAACCCAAGGCTCACTAGTTGTTTATTCAAGTGGTCCTAACTAGCCAGCTTGGTAACGGTCATTCAATCTCTCTCTTAAATAAACCAGAACAAAATAACTTCTTAAAGCTACAGCATCATCACACTAGTCAGCACATCGAGCTGTCATTCAGGAACCAGGGTAACACAATCAGGCCTTTGACCCAATCGGACGAGGAAGAAGCCAGTCAGTCCCTTGAGTGACTTACACAGGAACAGTAGGAGGCCATTCCCACCTCAATGCACTTACACAGGGCAGAATGAGGTAATTGATGCTGATTCCTGATGAACGGCTTATGCTCGAAACGTCGATTCTCCTGCTGTGCTTTTCCAGCAAACCACTGTCTACTCTGATCTTCAGCATCAACAGTCCTCGCTGTCTCCTAATTGATGCTCTAACATGATGACCAAGTGGAGCAGAGGCTGCACAGACAGACTGCTCCACGTTGTTCCTCGTAGCTCCGTCTGTCATGATACACACGTGGGACTTTAACGTGGTTTTCTCGCGGTGAGGAGGGAAGCCATATGTCTTGTGTGAAGTTACAAGAAGGCTCCTTCCATCTCCGGGAAGCCAGCCTGGTGTTCTCTATGTAGGGTGGATGCTGATGGGAATGGCTACCTGTTTCAGATGGAAGGTATTGTGGCTGCTGTTGGGGATTGTGAGCAACCTGACGTTCAGTTCGGGTTCACACGCCGACTACACAATAACGTGGGGAGAGTTAATTAAGGCATATAAACTATTAGGAAAGTCACGTTAGACTGATGGATGGACTCTCTAAATTCAAATAATGCTGATCTTGTTCATGTTGATCTTGTCTAGTGCACATCCTGTTCAATGTAACCTTATGCCTTACTCTGTCCAAGTCTATTTCCACCCTATGATCTGTCTGGCCATGTTTACTATGATCTGCCTCCACTGCTCATAAATAAAGTGTTTCCCTGTACTGAGGTACACGTGACAATAAATCAAACCAATAACTCCTGGGTAAAGTATGGAATTTCTGTTTTGGAAATAAGAGACCCCTGCCACTCCTCATGTTTCAGCATCACCATTTTTTCGTCTCTCACACTCTACAGGTTAAACACTCAGCTTCCTCACTCTATCCTCATGTTACCATCATCCGTGTCTATGGTACGGGAACCATTCCTTACAAAGGACATCAAATCTGTACAGAATGCCCAAATGCTCTCTCAGCAAGGTTCTACAACAGCTGAAAGATGGCTTTACTTATGTACTCGAATCATCTTACAATGAAGGACAGCATGCCATTGACTGCACCCATTACTTACACAGGGTTTGATTCGGAGCAGTCAGCATAGACAGCATAGATCATGCTTCCCAAATTTCTTAGAGTGCTTTGATGAGGTTTGATAAGTTTCCAAATGGCAGGCTGCTCAGGAAGGTTACAACATGTAGAATGCGTGGGAACTGTCCAATTGGATACACAGTTGGCTTGATGGTAGGAAGAAGTGGGTTTAGTGGAAAGATGTTTGTCAGACTGGAGGCTGGGTCCATAGCTGTTTGGTATCTATGATTTGGTTGAGAATGTACAAGGTATGATTAATAAGTTTGCAGATGACATAAAGTAAGTGGGAGCATGATCAGTGAGGAATATTATCAGAAATTGCAGCAGGACCTTAATCAGTTGGGGAAATGGGCCGAGAAATGGAATTTAATATAGAAGCGTGAGGTCTTGCATTTTGGAAATTCAAATCAAGGTAGGAGTTTCATGGTGAATGGGAGGGCCTTAAGGGGTGCAGGGGCAGAGAGACCTTGGTGCTCAGGTGCACGGTTCCCTGAGAGTGGAGTCACAGGTAGACAGGGCAGTGAAGGAGGCATTTGGCACATTGGCCTTCATCAGGCAGGATATTGAGTATAGAAGATGGGAATTTATGCTGCAGTTATACAGGACTTTGGTAAGGCCGCACTTGGAGTATTGTGTTCAGGTTTGTCACTTTGTTTAAGGGAATGTTATTAATTAGAAAGAGTACAGAAGAAATTTACAAGGATGTTGCCAGGACCCAATGATCTGAGTTATAGGGAGAGGTTGGACAAGACAGGACATTTTCTTTAGCGTGTAGGAGACTGGGGGAGTTGTTATAGAGCTGTATAAAATCACGAGGGGTATAGATAGGGTTAATGCTCTCAGTCTTTTTCCAAGGTGTAGAGAATCGAGGACGAGAGAGGATCAGTTTAACGTTAGAAGGAAAGGAATAAAGGGAACCTGAGGGGCCACTTCTTTCCACAGAGGCTGGTACGTGGATGAGCTACTCGCAGATGTAGTTGAGGGGGGTAAATTAACAACATTTCAAATGCGTTTGGATAAATATTTGGGTAGGAAAGGACTGGAAGGATATGGGCCAACTGCAGGGAAATGGGGTGAGCGTGGATGACATTTACAAGGTGGAGTCGAACCACTCTGTTAATTAAAATCAAACACGCAGAAAAGCTCACCTCACCTCGTAATCTGTTAAAATATGAGTGACACAGACCTCCTTTTAAACAGAAATTAACAAGTTAGTTTCTTAACCTTAATAGTGAACACTAAACAACAACTATTCACAAATACAAGTCCCTCTTTTCTTAGCTACTTACTATCTGACTCGAACTCTGTAAAAATATGCTGTTCCAACAACCCACATATTAAACATTACAATCTCAAGACCATACAGTCTCTATCTTCCCCGCTGTCTTCACTCTTTCAGCTGCATCTCCCCGGGTCATTTTTTTGTTGCAAGTAGGTTTGACATGAACATGTGTCTTTGAGAGAGAGTGTTTGAGATGGTCAGTTAGCACTCCTGCTCTACAGCAGTTGCTCTACTGTTGGATGGCAGCAGCTCTCCCTCCAGTGTTCAACATGCTGGGTTTATATACTCCCCATGATATAATAATTCTCATAATTTGATTGCTGTCCAGGTGTCCAAACAATAATATTCACATTCTGTTGGCATCTGGTATCCTGAGCGTTATTTAAACTCTTTGGTTACATTTGAATGGCTGTCAAAACAGCAACCAAAACTCAGGAATCCATTTCTCAGCTAATGGTGACATGTGGAACAGTGTGACCTTCAGCTGGCATCTCAATCTTTAATTTCTATTCAGCAAAACCCGATCTGTCTTAAAGTGTCCATATATGTTTTTGTCTTCATAACATCTCCCCGTTTCAGAAAATAAAATGAACTAGCAGAATGAAAGATGGCTACATTTGTTTTCCTCTAATTCTTAATCCCAATTTTATGAAATACCAAAGTGTTAATCTCAGTTATATCATTCATATTAATTCTGCACACCAATACAACACTGGAATAAGTCAAATCTTATCTACACTTTTTCCTTTAAATCCACGAAAACACATCTGCTATCACATTGTAGGAGCCACAGTATGTACATTTTGTAAGTTTAAAGTCGGTAAGGTAAGACTCCAATGAAATAGTCTCATATTCCGGTCTTTAAATATTCCAAAAAATGCGAGAGATTTGTCGTTGTCCACAACTATCTCCGACAATTTGTTTTCATATACACATTAAAATATTGTCAGGCCAGTGTGGAACTTAATCATTCTTGTTCAATAAGTAACCTATCGGGGTCTCCATTTTAATTTTATGATTTTATCTTTAAGTTAATAACGTTCAACAATATATTCTGATTCATTTTCTGTGTGTGTGCATGTGTATGTGTGTGTATATATCTCTGTTGTACGTCCATTAGCCTTTCAGGACGGAACACCTCTGCCTGTTCAGGTTTTTCCTGCACCGTCACATCAAACAGGGTGTCAGTTCACTGAGCATCAACTCATTTGTCTTTTTCGTTCGTTTTTCCTTCCTGCTGTAACTTATGACAGTGGGATCTTGTTACTACACAGTCTGGAAAAAATCCTGGTAATTTTCTTTTAACTCACCAATTCCCTCATCTTCCTTTGGCTTCTCCACCACAAGGGGTGCCTCTCCCTGCTAAAATCGTTCCCAAGAACAAACTGTATTCCTAGAACAGACACTCTGTTACTCACTGTCACTGTTACTTCCCCAATCTTGATTTGGCACTCCAACCTGATGTTACACAAGGGAATGCTTAATTTCTGTCCCCATTTCACAAGTTATCACGTTCTTGATTATCATGTCAGAAAGAGTGACAAAAACTTTCATCTCGTACTATTAGAGGGTGAGAGAAAGTGAGGGCGGCAGATGCTGGAGATGAGAGTTGAAAAGTGTGTGGCTGGAAAAGCACAGCATGTCGGCAGCATCCAAGGGGCAGGAGCAGTGACGTTTCAGGCATACGTCCTTCAGCAGGAAAGTGGGGCGTAAGGGAGGGGGAAGGAGGTTGAAAAATAAATGGGTGGGTGGGGGGTGGAGCTGGGTGAAAGGGAGCTTGGAAGGCGATTGGTAGATGCAGGTGGGGTGTGATGGTGATATGTCGGAGAGGGGGGTGGTAGGACAGCTGGAACCAACCCCACCTGTACAGCATCAACGTTGACTTCATCAAATTCCAAATCTCCCCTCCACCAACCTCTCCCAGATCCAACCGTTCAACCTAGCACCGCCCTCTTGAACTGCCCTAACATGCCATCTTCCTTTCCACCTATCGACTCCACCTCCCCTCCGACATATCACTATCACTCCTACCTACATCTTCTTATTGCCTTCCCAGTGACCCTCCCACCAGCTCAGCTACTACTCTCGTATTTATCTTCCAGCCCCTTGTCCCCCACCACGTTCCGGACGATGGGTTTCTGCCTGATATGCGAATGTCCTGCTGTTCGGACGCTGCCTGATCTGTTGTGCTTTTCTGGTGCCTCACTTCCCAACTAATAGAGACTGAGCAGATCCCTTATCTCACAAAATTATAATTTCTTATCCTTCTCCCCCTGTTCTTTCTGAGTAAACTTTGTCTACAGAGCTGAATTGTTTAGTGAGATCAGGCACTGCCTCCATACCCAGCCCTTGCCTAGGCTGTGCAATGTCCTGCAGCTCCTCGGCTGCACTTGGGGTTTCCTTTACCAGTTTCACTAATGCCACTGGCTTAGCCTCTTCTACCGCATCTTTCCCCAAAGTGTCTTCTTTAACGCCCAGCACGGTGTGCCATCTTACTGCAGTGATAACAACTTTTCCCTGTGCCCTTCTTAAACCATCAGCACTGTAATATTATGTGTTCCACTCCCTTACAGTGAGAGCACCTGAGGCCTTTCACCACCTTTCAACCCCCATGGGCTTCTTTCTTCACCTGTGGTAAACTATTGTGAGCTACTGTTCGCTTTGTAATGTGTGACCTTCCCTCTCCCAATTTCTATCCCCCACAGGATGAAATTCTTGCCAGATGCTAAATTTCATCACATGCCACAATGCATATTTACCTGCCATTTCTGCGCGCTTCTCACTTCTTGAACTTTCTATTCATTCACATGATTTTT
Source organism: Hemiscyllium ocellatum (assembly GCF_020745735.1). Lineage (NCBI taxonomy): Eukaryota > Metazoa > Chordata > Chondrichthyes > Orectolobiformes > Hemiscylliidae > Hemiscyllium > Hemiscyllium ocellatum. Next base: position 14,419 of record NW_026868256.1, read on the forward strand.
CCTATCTCTGGAAGAGTCTTTTAACTTCTCCAGCAGATTAATCTTCCTTCAAGCCTCACAGGTCTTATCCATTTTTAAGACCATAACCCACCTATCAAAATGACTGTGGTTAATTCTTTCAAACTCAATATAAGTCTGACCTGGTTCCGTCTCTATTTTTCCGAATTTCTGTCTATATGCTTCTAGTACCAATTCATAACGAATCAAAATAGCCAATTTGACATCGTGATAATGTCTGGATCCCTCGTCTGATAGCGCTGCACATACCTCACTAGCTGTGCCCACCAGATTAGTCTGAACTAGCATTACCACAATTTCACTGCCGTGTCATTTTTTCAAATGAAATAAAAAAACGTTTTGACATTTTTCTCACCGAAATATGACAAGTTACTAACCTAGTTGTATATATCCCTACGTTCTCCCTTCATCTCCATCCTGTTCATTTAACTTTCTTACCTAATTCCCAACTTCTGAATTTCAATTCCCCTCTCTCTTTCTTTCTTCTCTCTTCTCTTTTTTTCTCTCTCTGTTTCCGCCCCTTTACTTATCTTCTAACTCCAGTTGCCACATTTGTAATTTAAGTTTTTGTAACTCTACTGCAGTTGCCTATTTCTCTGATACATCAAAGTGCTTGACCAACTCCATTACAATTTCAGCTTCCCTTTTCTCCCTGGTTAAACCCAATTCCAACCTATTGGCTAATTCTAAAAAATGTCCTCCTTCTGTCTTTCTAAATTTCTTTGGAAAATTCGGGAACCTCTTCAGTAATGTTAAAAGCCATTTCCCTCACTTTTCATTTCACCAACCACAAGTAACAAAATTAAACGAATTTTCCCAATGGTTTCATTTGAAGCTCAAAGTCACTAATTGCAATGAGTTGGAATTTGCTGGGACCTGTTGTATCTCAGATCTGTTCAAGTCTGTCCAAATGCCATATGGCAAGGCCCCAAACTGTAGAACATCAATGTCAAACCCCTCTGTTAATTAAACCATATACCCAGAAAAGCTCACCTCACATCATAATCTGTCAAAACGTGAGCGACAGAGAACTCCTAAATTCCACTAATAAACAAAAAAAAAACAATTCATATGTATGCAAGTTAGCTCACTGAGCTTGAAGGTATGTTTTCAGAAGTTTCGTCACCATGACTATGTTTCTTAAAGTGGGTGATGTCATTTCCGGTTATTTTAACAATCGAATGTAGACAGAATCTAAATTGATGAGTTTATTGATGGACTTCTGGTTAGAATACCATTCCTCTAAGAAGGTCCTTCCGTGTCTCAGTATGTGTGTGTGCTTTGTCCCAGTCAAAGTGGTGCCCTTCTTTGTCTGTATGTATGGAACAAGTGATAGTGCGTCATGTCTTTTGGTGACTAGTTGGTGTTCATGTATCCTCGTAACACGACAACAGGACAGTTTAAATGGTGGAAAAAAGATTGTATATATACTGTTTAATCAATGTGTGTGTGTGCAGATAAGTCACAAATGATGTATAAAATTGATAAAATATTAAAACATTATTTGATCCTCTCAACGTTCCCTCTTTTTCTGGGATTCCCAACTCTAATTCTCATTCTTACCAGGATGTGTGCTCCAAATTCTTGTTTCTGGTCCCAACTTATTTCAATATATTGGCCTGCTGGGTTCTTTCCAAAGCTAATGTCTGTCATATCATTGGAGACAAATATTCTGGCATCAGACTTAGCATTTGAATATATTACTCTTGTTGTACGTGCACTGTATAAAGGACCACAGCACACAGGCATTGCCAAAATATTGGGGATGTTCACCTACTTCTTTCGAGAATGTGGTTTTCTCATTTTCCATATCTCCATATCGATATACTCTCTCTCTCGTTCTCCCTTTGTAGCTGGTTTAGAATTCCACCAATTATTCTTCGTGTCCCATCTCTCAAAGCTCCTTCTTTTAGTTTACATCTCTTCAAGATGTAATGTGGTTATAATTAAGCAATGTAACTACAAAGACATGCGGGCGTAGCAGGCCAGAGTTAATTGGAGGGGAGCTGAGCAGGAAACAGCATGGAGCAGCAATGGGAGGAGTTTCTGGGGATAATTTGGAAGATAATACAAGAAATGCAACCCCAAGAACATGAAACATACTCATGGGAGGACAAGGCAGCCATGAGTGTTAAGGCATCAATTCAAAAGAGAAATATACAATGTGGTGAAGATGATTGGGAATCCAGAGAATTCATTGGCTCTGAAACTACATAACTCTGGTATCACTGACACTACAGAGCTCTTAATCATGATCAGGGAAAGAAACAGAGGAAAACAATCACTTTAAACACAGAAGATTGTATTTCTCAAGGAAAAAGATTCAGGTGAATTAAACATTTGAATTAAGATCAGTTAAATGCTTTTGCGGAATGTGTCAGATTGGAAGCAAGACCCGGGGAGACAGACCCTCAGCAGAATGAGAGTTTGAAATTGAAGTATTTCCACATCAGAAACCAGGTTAGGTCACTGAGTGCAGGGCTGATGGTGAATGGTCTCAGTGAGAATTGGGGAACAGACAGCAGAATTGCATTGCAGATATTGCAGCTCCAAACTGCGTATTCATGTAGTGCTTTAGACCACAGCAGCGGGAGAAGCAGAACAGCATCCAACCACAACCTGTAACTTTTTGCCAGGATAACACTTCAGTCTGTCATTACCATCAACAGCATCTATGGCTCAGTGACGAGTGTGGGTGAACATGTCAGAGTCAGAATCACACATAATCTTAACCTGATGCTAACTCATTTAAGCTACCAGACTTGACCAACAGATCTGATCGAAGCCCTGCAGTCCTGCCACATTCAGTTATAAATGGTGATGGACGCTTAAACAAATACTGGAGGAGAGGGCTCCACAAACATCCCCATCCTAAATAATGGAACAGACCTGCACATCAGTGTAAAAGAGAAGGATGTTTTTTCTGCCAACTTCTGCCAGAAGTGTTGAGTCGATGATAATCCTCACCCACGCCATGATGCCCACAAAATCACAGATGCCAGTCTTCAACTAATGTGATTCGCTGCACGTGACATGAAGAAACAGCTGAACACAGTAGATATGACACAGGCAATGGGCCCTGACACCATTCCTGCAATAGGACTGAAGACTTGTGTTGCACAACAAGCCGTGTCGCTGGGGAAGCTGTTTAATTCCAGCTCCAACTCTGACATCTCCCTGGCAATGTGGAAAATTACTCAGCTAAGTCCCGTTCCCTAAAACGGGAATAATTGCCATCTGATCATTTACCACCCCCTCAGTCCCATCACGACAGTCAAGTTGGTGGAGTTCTTTTTGACAGAGCTGTCAAGCAGCACAGAAATACCCTGCTCAGTGTTGTCTCTGACAGGTCCCCATGTGGAGATGGTGCTGTTGTGGAAATGTCACTGGATTACTAATCCAAACCAGGCTAATGCTTCTGGCAGCAGGTGGAAGTTAAAGACAATTAATAAAATATCGAGATCTAAAATCTGGGGTCAGTAACAGTGACCTTGAAGCCAATATCGATTGTAAACAGAACTTCCTTCTCCAATGTACTTTTAGGAAGTGAATCTCCCGTGATTTCCTGGGCTGGCCTAAAACTGACTCCAAAGACCCTGACATGTGATAAACGTTTCAATGGTCTCTGAAACGGCCAATCAAGGCACTCACTTGTATCAAACTACTCCAAACTGAAAGGATGAAACCGGACAGAACATCCGGCCTCAGCATCAGTGTCGGAAAAGGGAATGGGAACACAGTCCTGTCGACCCTGCAGAGACCTCCTTCTTAACATCTGAGAGCTTGTGACAACATTTACCGAGCTTTCCCACAGACTGCACAGAAACAGCGGGAAAGGAGTAGGTCATACAACACATTGAGCCTCCCCATTCTAGTTCATGGAAAAACATCTCCTCAATGCAATTACCCCACATGATATACATATCCGTTAATGTGAGTAACCATTGGAAGTTATAAAATAGGAAATGCAGTAGTACGTTTGGTCCATTGAGTTTGCTAACCAATTCCATGTAATGATGGTTGGCCCTTCATTTCCACACCGTACTCCTGCTCTCCCACCATCCCTTTACTGTCTCTAAATCCTTATTTATAATCAGTGTCTTGGTTTCCAGGTGCAAGCCAATTCCCCATGTTCACCAGTCTGTGAGTGCAACATTATTCTCATCTCATTGCAGAGTGACCTGCCTTATCTAATACTGTGGTTCCTTGTTTTAGTCATCCCAGCCAGGGGAATATCATCCCTGCTTTTAATCTGTCTCACCCTGTCAGAGTTTTGTATATTTCACTGAGATCTCCACTCATTTTCCTAAACCCCATGGAATATTGGCCCAGTCACCCCAAACCCTGCTTCCACAACAAGCTCGTCATCCCAGAGATCAGTCTGGTCATCCTTCACTGCTCTCCCTCAATGTCAGGTTGGTCCTTTATTAGGTAAGGAGACCAAGCCTGCACACAATACTGCACAATGCTCGAGATGGGATGTCTCCAAAGCCTGTACAGCTGCAGTAAGACACCCTTACTCCGGACTCACATCCCCTGAAATGAAGGTCAGGCACCATTTATCTTCCTTACTGCTTTCTGTTTCTGCAATATTGCTTTCAGCGACATATGTACAAGGATATACAGATCCTTTTCCGTGTTATAGCTCCCCACTTGGTGGGTCTGTGTACACTGGTCAGCGTGTCAATGCCATGCCCAGTATTGACTTCTGGTTACAGAACTCACTGCGCTGCAGGGACCTCAGAGGTTGATGCAGAAGGAAACAACAAAAAGGAGCATATGGCCCTTTGTAAATCAACGTGTTTCAACCAATCCTTTTCAAATTGTAGGATTCCAGTTTATCATTTCCACCAAAGGGCACACCGTCACCTCTATCCACATTGTTCTCCATCTGTCACGTATTTACCCATTCACTCCATTTGTCTTAGTCTTCTTGGTGCTTTTTTACATCCTCCGCACCCACTCACAATCCCACATCCATTAGTGCTGTCAGCAGGCTGGGATGTATTGCATCTGATTCCAGCAACCAAATATTTAAAGGACATTGTGAACAGCTGGGCCCCAAACACCGATCTCTGTGATACCTCAGCAACCGTCCTCTGTTAATTTCTATTTCTGTATTTCGTCAATCTGGGTGTCACTGGCTGGGCCAGCATTTATTGCCTGTCCCTAGTTGCTCTTGAGAAGGTGGTGGTGAGCTGCCTTGTTGAACACCGCAGTCCACCTGCTGTGGTTGACCTCCAATGCCATTAGGGAGAGAATCCCAGGATTCTGACCCAGCGACTGTGAAGGAGCTGTGATATATTTCCAAGTCAGGATGGTGAATGGCTTGGAGGGGAACGTAAAGATGATGGTATTTCCATACATCTGTAGCCCTTGTCCTTCTAGATAGAAGTGGTCGTGAATTGGGAAGATGGTTTCTGAGGATCTTTGGTGATCATTTCATTGCAGCATGTGGATAGTAAAACACTGCTGCTGCTGCGCGTTGATGGTGGAGCATTGTGGATGAAGGGACAGTCAAACTGGCTGCTTTGTCCTGGATGGTATAAAGCTTCTGGAGTGTTGTTGGGGCTGCACTCATCCAGGCAAACTGGGAGTCTTCTGTCACACTTCTGACCTATATTGTATTGACATGCATTGTAGATGATGGACAGAATTTTGGAAGTCAGGATGTGAGTTACTCGCCGCAGCATTCCTAGCTTCGGACTTGCTCTTATAGTTACAGTGTTCATGTGGGGAGACCAGTGAGTTTCTGAGCAATGATTACCCACCAGGACTTTGATACTGGGGGATTCAGTGATAGTACCACCATTGAATGCCAAGGGGCAGGTTAGATTGTATTTTATTGGTGATGGTCATGGTCTGGCATTCGTGTGGGCTGAACATTACTTGCCACTTGCCAGCCTGGATACTGTCCAGATCTTGTCGTGTTTGAACATGGACTGCTTCAGTATCTGAGGAGCCACAAATGTTGCAGAACATTGTACAATCATTGGCGAACATCCCCACTTCTGACCTTAACATGGAGGGAAGGTCATTGATGAAGCAGCCCTGAAGAAGTTTCTGTTCACTGCTCGAGGGACTCCTACAGACATGGAGCTGAGTTGACTGTCCTTCATCAACCATGACCATCTTCCTACGTGTCAGGTATGATTCTAAGCAGCGGGGAGTTTGCCTCTGATACCCATTGAATCCAGTGTTGCTAAGGCACCTTGATACCACACAAGGTCGAATGCAGCCTTGATTTAAAGGGCTGTCACTCTCACCCTACCTCTGGAATTCATCTCTTTTGTCCATGTTTGAATCAAGGTAATGAGGTCAGGAGTTGAGTGGCCCTGGTGGCCCAAACTGGGCGTCATTGACAGGGTATTGATGAGCAGGTTGCTGCTTAAAACACTGAGACCTTCCACCACTTTACTGATGATCGAGAGTAGACTGATGGAGTTGTAATTGGCCGGATTGGATTTGTTCTGCTTTTTATATACAGGAGATACTTGGGGTAATTTTCCACATAATCAGGAAAAGCCATTGTTGTAACTGTTTGGCTGGGGGAGTGGCAAGTTATGGAGCACAAGTTTCCAGTACTATTGCCAGAATGTTGTCAGAGTATGGACCCCATAGAGTATCCCGTATCTCCAACCGTTTCTGGATATCGCGTGGACTGAATCGAATTGGTTGATGACTGGTAACTGAATTGCTGAGGACCACTGGAGGAGGCTGAAATGGATCATCCACTCAGCATTTCTGACTGAAAGTTGTTACGAGTGCATCAGCCTTATCTTATACACTGAAGTGCTGGGCTCTTCCATCATGGAGGAAGGCGTTATTTGTGAAACCTCTTCCTCCAATGAATTGTTTAATTGTCTCCAACGTTTCTCGACTAGATGTGGAAGGACTGCAGAGCTTAGATCTGAACCGTTGCTTGTGGGATCACTTAGCTCTGTCTATCACTTACTGCTTATGCTGTTTGGCCCACGAGTAGTCCTGTTTGGTGGCTTCACCAGGCTGACACTTCATTGTCAGGTTTGCCTGGTGCTGCTCCTGCCATCCTGCACATCCATTGAACCAATGTTGATCCTCTGGATTGATGGTAATTGTTGCGAGGGGGATATGCCAGGTCATGAGGTTGTGTGGCTGTACAATTCTGCTCCTATAGATGAACCACAGCACCTTATGGACACCCAGACTTGAACTGTTAGATCTGTTCGAAGTCTGCCCTATTTCGCACTGTGATAGTACCACCCAAAATGGTGAATGTTATTCTCAATGTGCAGGTGTGACTTTGTCTCCACAATGACTATGCGGTGGTCACTCTTACCGATACTGTCATGGACAGATACTTCTGCAATTGGCAGATTAGTAAGGCTGTGGTCAAGTGTATATTTTCCTCTTGTTGGTTCCTTCACTGCCTGCCGCAGAACCACTCTAGCAGTTATATCCTTTAGGACCCAGCCTTCTCGATCAATAATGCTGTAGCTGAGATACTGTTGGTGGTGAACATTGAAATACCCCACCCAGAATGCTACCCTCAGTGCTTCCTCCAAGTGTTGGTCAGCATGGAGGAGTACTGATACATCAGTTGAGAGATGCTGGTACTTGGTAATCAGCAGGAGGTTTCCTTTCCCAAATGCAAACTAATGCCATGGGATACGGAGTCACTGTTGAGGACTCCAAGAGCAATTCCCTTCTAACTGCATCCCACTGTGCCGCCACCTCTGCTGTGTCCATCCTGCTGATGAGACAGGACATATCCGGGGAAGGTGATGGGGTGTCTAGGTCATAGTCATACTCACAGAATCATACCTTACAGACAATGTCAGGCTGTTGCTTGATGAGTCTGTTTATTTCTATTCACTGTTTACTGCCAGCTGTCCCATTCTCAAAACATGTCCATATATTCGCCCCAATCCACTCAGATTTGATATTGCAAATTGGGCTTGGAGCTTTACCAACATTTTCCTAAAAATCAAAATGTTTTACATCCATTACTGTTCTTTCATTTGTCAGCCAGTCTGCTTCTCAAACATAATTCCCATTTCATAAATCTATGTTAGTGTTGTCTATGACTATTACTTTCAGCCACAATAATTTCTGCTAAACCATTTACTTACTATGTTCTATGTTCCACGTACTCTATCATTTTCCCACACCAGACTTGGTTTTCCTTATATTGTTAGAAAGTTTTGTGAAGACAGAACTGAAGTAGTGGCTTCATAGTTCTGCCATTTCCCTGTTCCCCATTCTCCATTCTCTGGTTCCAAACTGTAAGGAAACTACACTTGTTTTCTCATATTTCTCACATTGACATAATTAACAAGCTATTACAGTTCACACTTATAACCCTTATGAATATAACTCTTCAGAAACCCATCAATTCCTGCCTTAAAATGCTCCAATAATTGACCTTCCACATGGTACACTCACAGGAGCAAAGACTCTGTGCCAACAGAAGTACAGCACGATCTATATTAGTCCCACTTTCTACAGCAGTCCCATAGCCTGGAATGTTATGACACTTCCAAGTGCTTGTCCAAGTACTTTTTAACGATTGTGAGGTTACTCGTGATAATTCCCCTCTCAGGAAGTAATCCCAGAAGCCCACACCTCGAGGTGAAAAAATGTTTAAATCATCTCTGAACCTCAAACTTTTCACTTTAAAAGTGTGCTCCTTTGTTCTTGACCCTCTGACTAAAAGGAACAGCTGCTGTCTATCCACCCTGTCCGTGTCGCTTATAATCTTATCCTTCTGAATCACTGACTCCTCAGCTTTCTCTGCTCCAAAGTAAACAACCCGAGCTTATCCAGCCTCTCTCCATAGCTGATATGCTCTACCCCAGGGAACATCCTGGTGAATCACCTCTGCACCCTCTCCAGTACAATCACATCCTTCCTGGAATGTGGCTCCCAGAGCTACATACAGTATTCCATTTTGGCCGAACCAAAGCCCTGTAAGGTCTTATATCTACACCCTGATTAGGAAACACAATACTCAAGGTCCAATTCTTAACTAGTCCATTAACCTGCCCAGCAGAAAGTGAGGACTGCAGATGCTGGAGATCAGTGCTTAAAAAATGTGTTGCTGGAAAAGCGCAGCAGGTCAGGCAGCATCAAAGGAGCAGGAGAATCGTTGTTTCGAGCATAAGCCCTTCTTCAGGAATCTGCCCGAAACGTCAATTCTCCTGCTCCTTTGATGCTGCCTGACCTGTTGCGCTTTTCCAGCAACACATTTTTAAGCATTAACCTGTCCAGTCACATTCAGGGATGTGTGGAGAAGCACAATCTGAGCTTCCCAGTGTGCTGCCATTCATTGAGTCCTCCCCTGCCTGGTTCCTTCTCCCAATGTGCATCACCTCATATTTATCAGGGTTACATTCTATCTGTTATTGATCTGCCCATCTGACCATTTCATCTGCATCTTCCTGTAACTTAAGGCCTTCCTGCTCACTGCAAACCAACCGGTCAATCTTTATGTCAAACGTACACTTACTTATCACACCTCCCTGCCTCTCCACCTAGCCCCCTCCACATTCACATTTGTTTTTGTTATGAATAACACAAACAATAAGGGACACATCACTGATCCCTGTGGTACACCAGGGGACACTGGTCTCCAGTCACACAAACAGCCTTCTCTCACTACCCTCTGCCTCCTGCCAAAGACAATTTCGTTGTAACTTGTCAAGTTATCATTTATATTGTGAGATTTTACATTATTTTTCAGTTTCCCAGCTGGAAATTTGTCAAAGGCTTTCCTACAAAGCTAAACAATCGACCTCCTCAAACTAATTCAATCAATCCATTAGATGTCACTTCCTTCTGATAAAGTCATGATGATTATCCTGATCAGACCTTGCGACTCTGATTGGAGTTCAATTTTCTCCTTCCCTATTTTCTCCAGTAGTTTCCTTAACAGTGACCTAATACCGCTCGTCTATAGTTCCCTGGTCTATCTCTCCCACCCGAACTGTGAAGTGGAATCGTGTTAGCAGTTCTCCAGTTCTCTGGCACCTCCCCTATGGTCAGATCCTAATTAAAATATTCAGTCAGGGTCTTTCCTCCATTCACCCCAACAGCCGCGTGTGATACAACTCATTCAGACATGGAGATAGGTCCAAATTTATACAGAACAAAGCCTCAAATCCTTTCTCGTATTTTACATCAATCTGTTCAAGAGTTTCCTCATCCATCTCCTTGAATTCTGTACTTGTCTTCTCCGTCTCTAAAGTAAAATAGATGTGAAGGTCTCATGTAACAATCCATCAATGTTCTCCAGCTTGACACACAGATTGCCCCTTTGGTTTCTAATGGACACTAACTGTTTGCTGATTATTCTGCTCTACTTGTCCGTGTAGAATATCGTGGGATTCTCCCAGATCTCGCCTACTTGTACTTCTCCATGTCCCTGTTATTCAGTCCCCTCTGTGTTCTAAGTTTCACTGCAACCACCTCTCATGTTTCAAAACTCGAGATCACAGGGTGAGTTTCCACATCAGAAAATCTTGCCGTTTTAGGGATGAATCTGAATAATACCTTTTGCAGTTCCTCTGTAGTCAATATCTTATTTCTTAGATTGGGACTCCGAACAATACAAAATACTCTCATGAACACTCGATACAACTGGTGCATGACGTCTTCTATATTCCAATTACAATCACCTGAATGTAAAACTAATTTTTTTCTTTGCTATTTTCATATGTTCTTCCTAATACCTCTCGCTTTAACTTTTCTTATGAGCTTACTTTGTGAGTTTTTTAAAAAATCTCATGAATATTCAACTCTACGTTATCCATTGGTTCTTCATTCCTATGTCCACAAGAATCATCTTCAAACCATTCCAAAAAAAAAGTTTGCCACTTCTGGTTTTCCTTTCATCGGTATATTCTCACACTCCCAAGTTATGTTATTACCTTCTACATGTGTAGTCGCATGTTCTTTGTAATCGAGTCCAACAGACACCCGACTGCGGATGACAAGATAACTGCTCTGTAGTTCACCCCTCTCCATCTTCATCCTTTCTTAAACTGTTGGATAATATTTGTAACCTTTGCCTTATACAGATTGGCTAAATGACTTTCGAGAATGTGTCGGAAGATAAAGTAAAAATCCGCGATGCAATTTCTGATTCCTCATAAATCCTTGTATGAAGTACATCTGGTCTGTCAGATTTATAAATATTCAATCCAGCTTTCTTTTCAAAGATGACCTCAACATTGATAAGAATAATCTTAGACTTTACTTACACAAGTCCCATGGTCACTTGGTATTTCTGGAAGAATTTCTGGACATTCTTCCAATGAAGATAGACGCAAATAAACTGTTTCTTTTCCCTGAGATTTCTCTGTTCTCTGCAATAAACTATCCTGAACGCACACCAACTGTTCCACATTTGACCTTGTTTTTATTTTTTTTCATACCTTGATAGATGCTTTTTAGCAGTTTTTATGTTTTTCTTTCGTTTGCATGCTTTTTCTCTTTTCGATTTTCTTCTCAGTTTCTTGGTCATCCTTTGCTGGGTCCTACATTTCTCTGAATCCACTGGATTACTACAACTTGGCATTTTTCTAAGCTGCTTCCTTTCATCTAATAGGTAAGTGAAGGTGGGGTTGAAAGTGATACTCGGAGAGGAGGGTGACCAGATTGATAGCAAGGAAGGTGGACGCATAGGAATGTACAAAAGGGCGGTGCTGACTTGGAGGTTGGAGTGGGATAGGGTGGGATTAGGGGAAATGGGGAAATCCACTATGATCCCCTGTGTTTGGAGGGTCCCAAGGCAGAAGAGGAGGCTTTCTTCCTGCAGGCTTCTGGTGGCTCGGGTTTGGCGATGGAGCAGGTCCAGGACCCTCATGTCCTTGGCAGAGTGGGAAGGGGAGTTAAAGTGCTCAGCCACAAGGCGATGGAATTGTTCAATGAGGCTGTCCCAGAGATGTTCTCTGAAATGTTCCACAAGTTGACCTTCTGCCTCGCCAATGTAGAGAAGAACACATTGGGTTCAATGGATGCAGTAGATGAGGCGGTCTGTCTCCCTTCATCACCTATCACTTTCAACCCTACCTTCATCTACCTACCGCAATCCCTGCTAACCTCCCCCCTGCCTCACCCCCTTCTCATTTATCCCTCAGCCCCCTTGGCCCATAAGCTTCATTCCTGATGAAGGGCTTATGCCCGAAACATCGATTTATCTGCTCTTAGTATGCTGCCTGACTGTGCTTTTCCATCACCACACTCTTCGCCTCTGATCTCCAGCATCTGTAGTCCCGACTTTCTCCTCACACCTTGATGGCTTGCATGACTCATATTTATAACAGTTACTTCAAATAAAACAAAAACTGTCGTGTACTCAAACAGCATAAAAGAAAACCAGTACATTGTGGTCACTGTTCCCAAAATGTCCTTTCCAGCAAATTTTTCAATTAGCTCTTCTGATCACTCAACACCAATTCCTAAATCACCTGATATCGAGCTCAGTGCTTAACATAATGCTCATGTAAACCATCTCACACGTGGTCTTGAAATCCATTTTTCCCAGCATTAGCATTCAATTGGGTTAACAGAGTTTAGATATAACTTAAACAGTACATTATCACTGCAGTAGCCACAATGTGTATATCTCATTTCCTGTTTATAACATACCCAACATTTGTATTGCAGCTTTCACTTTGATATATAACTCCCATCAATGTTTGCTCCTCCTTGCTGATTTTTTAATCTCCACCTTACTAGATTCTGTGGAATCTGAGCGATGTGGGCTCTGGGGAGATTGATGGTAGAGATCATCTCGCCACATCATTTATGATCTTCTCAAACTTTAATTACTCCAGATCTCCCGTTATGCTGATGGAGTAGAGAAGGACAATGATCTTCCAACAATGCTCTGTATTCCCCCAGAGAGCTGAGACAGCTCTAACCTGGGTGGGAACCTTCCAGCAGGCCGGTAAAGTGTTGCTGCTGCTGTACAGGCTCTTAGTGAGATCACATCTAGTAGTGTGTACAGATTTAATCTCTTCAATGAAGAAAGGATGTTGTTATATTGGAAGCAGCTCAGAGATGGTTCCCTCAACTGATTCCTGCAATGAAGGTGCTGGCTTATAATGAAATGATGATCAGGTTGACCAAGTAGCCATTGGAGTTTACAAAGATTAAAGATGATCTTATTTGAACATAAATGGCAGAAGGAGTGAACGAGTGAAGTGAATTACACAGATAGTGGAGGAATCCATTCCGTTCTCCAGCCTGTTACACAGGAACAACAGGAGGATATTCAGACCTTCGACCCTGTTACACCAAAACAGGACGAGGCTATTCAGCCCCTGGAGCCTGATATACATTTAGAGAAGGAGGCCAATCAGCCAGTCGAGCCTATAACAGTAGGCCATGCTGCACCAGTATCCTGTTAAACAGCAACAGGATCAGTCCATTCAGCCTCCTCAAGTCTGTAACATAGGAACTGGAAGAGGTCACACAGTGACTGGAGATTGTTACACTGGGATAACAGGAGGCCATTCAGACCCACCGAGCCTATTGCAAGGGAATTGGATAAGGATTAAAAACTATCTGACACTTCTTTCATGAGAAAGGAAGAGGCAATTTAGACACGTGTCTGTTGTGTGGGAACAAGAGAAGACCAATCAATCCCCCATCTCCGGGATACATGAGGAGACCGTTCAGTATTTCCACCTGTTATAGAGAAGTATGAGAAGACCCATCAGCCCCTCAAAATGTTACACAGCAACAGTAAGATTCCATAATCTCCCAATCCTCTAAAGCATCAACAGGAGGATGTCATTCTGGCCTTGGAGATGGTAACATGGGAACACCAGAAAGACGTCAGCCCATCGAGTGTGTACACCAGCAGGATGATGAGTCCATTCAGCCACACGTGGCTCTTACACAGCATTTGGACCAAATCTCTTAAAAACGTGTGCCTTTTAAACAGGAATTCAAAGAAAACGTAAAGCTTTTCGAAAGGGAAGAACTTGTAATAATGGTATACATTAGGGACGAAAGTGTAACAATAAACTATTGTAATTTAAGGCAAATTGTTAGAGTCCATTGTTCAGGATATTTGCAAAGTTAAACCACAATCATCAGAGTCAACATGGTTTTACGAGGCTAAACCGTGTCTGAATTGTTTGCTTGAGTTATTTGAAGATGTCACAAACAAGGTGGGTCGTGGGAATCCTGGAGATGGAACATATCTGGCCTTCCTGAAGGCATTGGATGTGTCGCTTCTCCAAAGAGTAAGTGGTAAGATCAGACAACATGGGTTTAGGAGTAATTTATTAGCTTGGATGGAGGATTGGTTAACCAACAAAATGGAGTCAGATGGAATAAATGTATAATTTTCTTTTGGCAAATGCAATTTGTGGGGTGACATTGATTTCAGGACTCATGCCTCAACATTTGCGATCGATGGAATGACTGTACTCTGTTGATGGGATCGAAAATACGATGCCACATTTTCAGATGACACTAACATCGGTGGGAAATTACTTCAGAATGATGGTGCAAGAGATTTTAAATCTATATGGATAGGTTGGGTGAATGGGCCAACATTTAGCAAGGAAAATTAAAGTGAAGAAATATGGGGCTTTTAGGGTGTATGTTTGCTCGCTGATCTGTGGGTTTGATATCCAGACATTTCGTTACCTGGCGAGGTAACATCATCAGTGGCGACCTCCAAGTGAAGCGAAGCTGTTGTCTCCTGCTTTCTAATTAATCTTTCTCCTGGATGTTCCTGGGGTTTGTGTGATCATTTCCTGTCGTTTTCTGAGATGATAGATGGCATCTAAATCTGTTTGTTTCTGGCGTTGTGAGTCTGCATAGATGATACTATATATTGATCACTCATCGTCTGTAGATCAACCACACCATAATTCTGCATTGTATTGGATCCACCACACAAAAAAGCCACCATTTCGACTGGGACAACACATCTATCCTGGGACTAAGCAAAGACATGCCAGAGAATCCTAGAGGCCTGGCACTCCAACCACAACGACATAAACAAACACATAGATCTAGATGCCATCTATCAACTCCTCAGAAAACGAACCGGAAATGGACATCACCACAAACCCAGGAACCCCATCCAGGAGAAAGATATAAATAAAGCAGGAGACAACAGCTTCGCTTCACTTGGAGGTCGCCACCATTGATGTTATCTAGCCAGGTAATGAAACGTCTGGATATCAAACCTACAACTCAGCGAGCAAACCAACATCCTAAATCTCAACCTGAGCTACAAACCTCACAAACCTTGCAAAAGCCATGAGCGCAACACGCTACAACTTGCCCGTAGATGGAAAGGAATGCCATCCGAGAGAGTTCCACTCGCGAACAACTGTACTTCCTGCATGAATGTTTAAGAAAAACAACTACTGCCAAAATGTCTGCAATATAAACGCCGATAAAAACACCTCAAGCCAAAAGTTTAACAGAACAAAACGGCCGCAGAATGCTCCGAGAATTAATCAATGATGCCCACCACAGACTCTGAAAATACAAACGGGAAATTGCGCGCCAAAAGCCGTTATTCAAACAAGCAACAAACCAAGTATGGTCAGACGTGATAGAACAAGCCATCAACACCAAACACCGACAAAGACAGATAAAGAAAAATCGGGACGTGAAGAAAAAACTGGACAAACTCACAAAAAAAACACAAAACCGATAACACAGGGGCATGGATAAAGAACTTATCAGACCGGACCCTATCAGACACAGAAAAAGCGGGACTAGTCAAAGGATTAAATTTCAATTACCGAGACGCTGACAAGAAGGAATTACTAGCGGCATTAGAAACCACATTGAAGGACAACAATCTCATGGAAGAAACACAACAAACGATCAGACAGACAGTTGCACCTATTCTCAGCCGAAAGAGGGAAGGAAACAAACTGACCACACAAGAAAAGAAAGCCCTAGAAAACCTCAAAAAAGACAAAACATCATTATATTACCTGAAGACAAAGGTCGCTCACAGTCATCCTGAACAGAAGGGACTACATAGAAAAATCTAATGCACTACTCGCAGGCACCAACACTACCAACAGGTGGCGCTTGACCCGACCACACAACTAGGAAACAAAATTACTTATCTCCTAAGAAAATTACACAATTCCGGACAATTAAACAAGACAGAATTCCAGAAAATGAAACCCAATGGGACCAATACCCCACAATTCTACGGACTACCAAGAATCCATAAACCAGGAGCCCCCT
The DNA here is from genome assembly GCF_020745735.1 of Hemiscyllium ocellatum. Classification (NCBI taxonomy): domain Eukaryota; kingdom Metazoa; phylum Chordata; class Chondrichthyes; order Orectolobiformes; family Hemiscylliidae; genus Hemiscyllium; species Hemiscyllium ocellatum. The sequence goes on from NW_026868256.1 coordinate 30,658, forward strand.
CAGACCTATAGTCGCACTACCCGGAACACCAATTTACAGACTAGCCAAAGAACTACACGCAAGACTAAAATACCTAGTAGAAGAGTCACAACACTCCATCCACTCCACCCAGGAAGTCCTAAAAATCATCAAAAACGCCAACATAGAGGAAGACGAAGCAATGATCTCATTCGACATAACAGCACTGTTCACCTCCATTAACATCGACCTGGCAACGGAAACACTTACCACACTTTTAGAAGAGACCATCACACACACACCAACCACCATCAATCACATTACCAACGAAAACATCATGAAGCTAATGGACCTGTGCCTCACCACCCACTTCACCTTCAAAAACATAGTCTACAAGCAAACCAACGACACACCCATGGGATCTCCACTTTATCAGGATTCATAGTAGAAGCGGTAATGCAAGGACTAGAACAAACAGCCCTACCAATCATCAAACCAAATATCTGGGTTCGCTACGTAGATGACACTTTTGGCATCACAAAATGAAACAAGATAGAAGAGACATTTAACATCATCAACAACACTCTCACAGGCATAAAGTTCACCAAGGAGGAAGAAACCGACAACAAACTCGCATTCCTGGACGTCACAGTCGAAAGAAAGGACAATGGAGAACTACAAACCTGCATATAGAGAAAACCGACAAACACTGACCAAATACTTAACTACACCAGCACATCCAACACACACAAACGAAGCTGTATCAGGACACTATTCCAACGAGCCACCACACACTGTAGCTCAGACGAGATACGCAAAACAGCGGAGAACCACCTATACGACGTATTCAAGACGAACAGATACTCAAGAAATACAGTGCGCAGATTCCTCAAGGACAAACCACGACAATCAGACCAAACACAGCCAGAAACCCTAACCACCTTACCATACATCAAAGAAGTTTCAGAAATGACAGCCAGACTACTGAGACTCCTCGGAATCCTAGTAGCACCCAAACCCACCAACACTCTAAAACAAAAACTAACAAACTTAAAAGACACAGTACAACCCATGGACAAAACCAATGACATCTACAAAATTCCATGCAAGGACTGCCACAAACACTACGTAGGACAAACAGGAAGAAAGTTAACCACCAGGATACACGAACACCAGCTAGCCACAAAAAGACACGACCCTCTCTCCCTCGTAGCCCTACACACGGATGAAAAAATCCACCATTTTGACTGGGACAACACATCTATCTGGGACAGGCTAAGCAAAGGCATGCCAGAGAATTCCTAGAGGCCTGGCACTCCAACCACAACGCCATAAACAACACATAAATCTAGATGCCATCAATCAACTCCTCAGAAAACGAACCGGAAATGACATCACCACAAACCCCAGAAACCACATCCAGGAGAAAGATATAAATAGAAAGCAGGAGACAACAGTTCGCTTCACTTGGAGGTCGCCACTGATGATGTTACCTAGCCAGGTAACGAAACGTCTGGATATCAAAACTACAGCTCAAGGAGCAAACATACACCCCAAATCTCAACCTGAGCTACAAACCTTCACAAACCTTGAGAAAAAAAAATGGTGCTATTCAAGTTGGCCAGTATTAATGGAGAGACAAATTATTATCTAAATGGCGAGAAAGTTCAAAGTGCTTAGGTGCAGAGGGATCTGGATGTCTGCTTGCATATCACAGAAAACCTGCATGCGGGTACTGCAAGTAATGAGAAATGCAAGCATAATTTCAGTGTTTACTTATAAAAGGATAGAGTAGGGAGTGTTGGTGTAGCTATGCAAGGCATTAGTGAGGCTGCAACTGGAGTACAGTTTGGGTGTCCTGCAGAATGAGGTATTTCCATTGGAGGCAATTCAGAAGAGCTTCATTAGATTGATTCCATATTTGAAGTGTTTGTCTTATGAAGGGAAATTGAGCAGTTTAGGCCTACACGCTCGAGTTTATAAGAATGAAAGGAAATCTCATTGAGTTCTGTAAAATTCGAAAAGTAATTGAAAGTGTAGATGTGGGGTGGATTTTTTTTCATGTGCGCAATCTACAACAAGAGACTAGAGTGTTAGGATGGAGAGATGGCACGAAAAGGGAATAGAGGCCGAGTTGACATCAGCCTCATCGAGCGGTTGGATTCCTCACAGATGCTCATTGTTCTTATTCAACTCTTCAACTGTGTTGCATAGGAATGAGGGAGGATTGGGTATCATACAGGAAGCAGGCACTCAGGATAAATCAGTTAGAGAGAACGTAACCAGTCGCGCCACACAGTGACCAGCGCTGGGTTCTCAACTATTTACATTCTATATTAATGATCAGGAAGATGGAACAGATATACAGATGCTGCGTTTGGTGATGTCGCTGTGATAAGCAAGAGATTAAATTATCAAGAGAGGTGGAGAGTCTGCAAATAGATTCAGAGAGGTAAAGACAATAGATAATAGTTTGTCAGGTGGAATCTAACATGATATAACCTGTCATTTCATTTACAGAAATAATGGAAGGCAGTATGTTACTGAAATGGAGAGGGATTACAGGACTTAGTAATACTGTGTACTGGGGGTTCACTCAGACCCGTTCAGAAATGGCAGGTTTTGCTCCATCCCTGTTTGTCAGCTACCAGACACTCCAAGTGACCCCATTGCTCTCCGTACACATGGAATACTTTGATGTGGTTGATTGATGGTGGGGATGGTGTTTTGAAACCTGCATCAAGAGGACGTCCTTTATCCAAGATATATTCATTTCTTTCCACGTGGAGACCCGATGACGATGAAAATGGCTGACTGCTTCTGAATGAAGAGGCCATGACTGCTGCCAGGACAGTGGGTATTCACCAACATGATGTACTGTGCATGCGTTACATTAATAGAGAGAGAAATCCTCTCCCCCCATATTGACATGGGTACTCTGCAGATGCACTGTACACCATCGGAAATCCCACTATATTGGATATACCCGGAAGCTCCCTGCTGTGGAGAAACAATGTATTTACCTCATCCACCATGTATATCCTCCATCACCGAATGGTGACATTGATGTTGAGATATTGGGAAATGATGGATGTGTCACCTTGTCCAGCCTGGAATGTTCTGGATCATAGAAGCTGTATGAGAAACAGTAACCCTAACAGCCACTGCCAGCACCATCCTCCCCCTGGTGTGAAACTGCAGGTCGTGTTGAAGGAGGTGGAGGTGATACCATTCTATGACCAGCTCCTTGTTCAATCAGTGTCCCCTCACACTCTGCTCCTGGGTTAAGTGAAGCTTGGGAAGCTGTTCCTGGAAAACCCAATGTGGATACAGCAGATCCCTTTCCCCACACACACTCACTGCGTGGTTTCAGAGTTCCCCTCTCTGCAGCCTCTGCTCCATTCGTTGTTCATGTAACAGACGCAGATGCTGCATCCAGAGTTGGGTCACCAAATCCTCAGGTCTCCCTGCATGTCTGAGGCAGCTCACAGCACATCCTCCAGCAAACCATCCGCAGCCCCTCCACTTAATTTTCAATTACAGGATTCATCACAAATCCCTTGGCTACAAGTGTTGTGGACCAGTCCAGATCTCCCCAAAATATTTTAAGAAGGCCGCTTAGACCCAAACCTTTCCTTATTTTGAATATAGATGGGAGGTGTGCGTTCCAGATATGTTGTGACTGGTCAAACCACTCAACATTAAGCAAAATATAATCTATTCAAATGCTTTAGTTAAAATAAAATCAAAGAAAAGAATATTTTGGGACACCTTTCTGTTGGAACACTTACACAAACAATAGATACCGTACCTTCTTGGTTTACACTGCTTTGCTTTGTATATTCAAATGCAGATCCTTACAGCAGTTTGCCAATCCCGAGGTTACAACATCAACAGAGATCTCAGAGGGAAAAGCAGCTGGGGATCATTTATTGAAACTTCCAACCATTCTGGGATCCCCAACAGCTTCTGAATGCTGCAGCTAAAAACAAAACGAGAAACCTGGTCTGGGAGAGCTGGCCACTGCCCTTCCATTGTTCCCACCGTTTTAATGAAACCTAAAATCTCAGTTATTTACTTAAACTGTTTTCAGACAGCAGTTCTGCACCTCTGCCTTTAAAACCTCTCTTCAAAAAAAAAAGAAAAATAAACGTTTTACAATGATAGTATCTTCACAACTCATTCTTTAATAAAATAATCCATCAATACACAAATGTGGATTCATTTTAGACCTCCTAATCTTCCTCTATTAGTAGACGGAAATGTATATATATATATATATATTACATTGACTCTGAGCATACAAATGTTCACAACTATTTCGATTTCAGTCATTTTACTCCTGCCACAGAATGCCTTTTCTTTCTTCATCCAAGTCTCCACAAGGTGTCAAAATTTAGGTTTTCTCGCCCTGTCACCTGTGTAGTTTCAAATTGAATGGTAGCAATAATAAGCTCAATCGAAACAGACTGGTATTTTTCTCCTAAACTTCTCCAAAAACTTTAAGGGGTCACGATCAGTGAAAAAGATTTGTCTCATGTATGTTATTGGCAATGTAAATCTGAAATGTTGTAACGCCAACACCAAGCCGAAGGCCTCCTTCCCCATTGTGGAATAAATCTGTTGATGTTTCCACTGGACTCTCCAACCACACGTTACATAATGGAGCACTTCTCATCTTTTCAATAGTCCTTCTGAATGACATAGCTCCCATGTCTCAGCATAAAAGACTTACATGTTTCCGTCCCTCTTAATGCTCTAACCTCTTTACCTGCTACTACTGGCCTATGCCAGTAAACCTTACTTTCACAGGTATATGTTTTAAGAAGATCTCACACATTCTTCAATCTCTCACAGAAACCAAACTTTGATTTCTGAACTCAATCAGCATCATCAGCCATTTCAGCTTCTCACCTTGCCATTTTAACTCTCAGCTCTTCCACACGAGTTCTCACGACTGCAGGAAGTGAATTGTTGAACTTCTCCAAAATAAGAATCTCTCTAAGAATGTCATAGGTTTGCTCTTTTTTAATACTTTACCCACCTTTCAAAATTACTTTGTTTGATCCTTTCAAACTCAATGCGCGTTTAACCAGAGACCCTTTTTTAGATTCCTGTAATGCTGTCTGTCAGCTTCTGGCCCAAGCTCATATGCACTTTCAGATGGCATACTGGCCACTCCATACTGGCCAGATACCTCATCCAATAGGGATGCAAATACCTATCAGCTTTGTTTGGATCAACTAAATCCACATGGCCACTGGTGTCTGCATTTGCTTAGCCACTTCTCAAACGAAATTCAAAAGGCTTCCCCATCCTTCTCATCAAATTTAGAGAATGCCTGGATGCATTTAAACAGATCCCCATTAGCCATTGTTTACAATAGGGTTGCTCAACCTCACTAACCTCTCATCCAGCCGACCGTCTATCTTCATCTCCGCCCTCTATGTCAACTTTCCTCTCTAATTGCTAATTTTTAAGTTGAAACTCTCTGCTTTTCTTCTGTCCTTTTCTCTCTTTCTTCTTCATTTCCCTTTCTTTTATTTCTACTTTTCACCATAATTCAAACTGTTTCAATTCCTTCTCATGTTCAAGGTGCCTCATTTGAAATTGAATTCCAGCCATTTCCAAAGAGTCTGATGGCGTTTCCACCAAATGTAATTGCCGAGCTATCGCTGTAATTATCTCTCATTTTCTCACAGACAATCGCAACCCCAACTCCAGCTTGTCTGTCAATTCCTACAGTTTTGCCTTCATTACCTTTTGTAAAACCCCCAACTTCACTTTTCCACACCCAGAGAACTCTTGGTGACTGAATGTTTATACAAAAAACCAACCGAATTCAACATCGGGAAAAAGACACTAGCAACTCCATACGCGACCTTTGAACCCAATAGTCTCCTGGTGCATACTCTCCAGTGTCTGCATGAGCTTATTCTGGATGCTTTGGTTTCCTCCCACAATCCAAAGATGTGCATGTCAGGTGTATTGGCCATGATAAATTGTTCATAGTTTTCAGGGATGCGTGGGTTAGGTGCCTTAGTCGGGTAGATGTGTAACAATAGGGTAAAGGAATGGGTCTGGGTAGGTTACTCCTCGTAGGGTCGGTGTGGACATGTTGGGTCGAATGGCCTGTTTGCATAATTCTAAACCCAATTTGGTATTATCGACTTAGAACCAGACAAGAGACCCCAGTTTGCTATAGACCAACCAGACCGCCTCAAACTATTTTAAGAAGGTAGCTTGGATGCCAACTTTCCTTATTTTAATGGTAGATGTGAAGTGGGAGTTCCAGATGTGATGCTACTAGTCAAACCACTCACCATTAAGTAAAACGCAATATATTTAAACACTCTAATGAAAATCCAGACAAAATGAAGAGGAATTTAGAATAACTTAACTATTGGAAATCTTAACCGAATAATGGATGCAGTACCTTCTACAAATGAACTGTTCCAATATACTAACATCACCTAAACACACCCCTTGGTAAAAAGGAACATTCAGACATGTGTTCTTGCATACGGTTCTCCAATCCAGGAGGAAACAGCATCAAGTGAGGTTCCAGAGAGAATAGCAGCTCGGGATAATTTACTAAAACTTACAACCTTCTGGGACCCCAAGCACCTGGTGATTGTTGTAGCTACAATAAAAGAAACCTAGAAAGCCTGGTCTGTGCCAGCTGGCCATTGTTACTACAATTTTTTTTAAAACCCTAAAGCCCCGTAATTTATTTACTTGAGCCGTTTTCAGTAGGCAGTTTGGCCTTTAAGACTCTTACTAAAAAAAAGGATAAAATAACCTTTTATTTAAAAAGTGACAGCATTATCAGGCAATTTAGATGCCTGGTCCTTTACTCAGTGGGCTTCCTCGTGTTACTGATCGCAAGATCACCAGAGAGGGACAGCCACAGGTACTGACCAAGTTACAAGGATGTTTCTCATAACTTCTGAAACACGCCCCTGATCATGGACCATCATATGGGACATACCAGGAAGTGAACAACCGCTTATCACACCCCATTTCATTATTTCTGAGCTACACAATGCCAGCACTCGATACACTAGGGAGCCAAAACCCAAGGCCAGGGAAAGATACAAAGGGACAGAGAGATTCACATAAAGACTGAAATAACAGTTAATTAACTAAAAAGATGTTGTGGAAATATGGGGAAAAAGTCAGGGCAGTGGGACTAACTGGAGAAGTGAGATCTTCGTGAGTAAAATTACAAGAATGAGAACATTCAATAAAGGCATTGCCAGATAAGTGAAATGGTTTGTTACATCAAATTCTGAATCTGCTTCACAGAACACCACAAACAACATTAACTGGGACAAGATGACAGCCCCGTATGGAGGGCTGTGCAGATCATGCTCGCGTGTTGCTCAGTAAACTGCACTATCTGCCCAGTATGAGAGTATTGCAAACTTTACTATCATATGCTAACTATATTCACATCAGGTTACTGCCTACAGTGGGAAGGTTTGCTCCTCTGCTGTGTGTGTGTGTTCATCAGAGAGAGAGAGAGAGAGAGAGAGAGAGTGCATGTGTGCGCGTGATTGACGTGGTTAAATGAGAAACTCATTGTCTGAGAAAGAACGCACATGAAGAAAACAATTTTAAATACGAACAACTGGCAGGCTTTTTGTTAATCAACAGAGAGAACGAGGGAAGTTTCATGGACAGATAAGGTAAAGTGTTTGAGAATGTTAAAATAAAGGCATTGCCAGACACAACAGCAATATACGTCAGCGTGCATGAATGACAGATGGATGGGAGTTTGGTGTGAGTTTGAATCAGATTTGTTTGGGCAGGTTTGAAGCCGGGAGCATCAGCAGCAGATTCTTGCCTTCATTAAGACTGTATTTCATATCTCAAGATTCAAACAGCAGATGGAATAAACCAGTGAGACATATTCTGGAGTGGTGAGTATTTCAAGTTAGAAATGGTCAAGGAATGGTGTCAAGAATCAGCTCAGTGTCAAAGGGATCTCCCACATTTGTGACGTGTCTGCTTCTGCTGCAGATATTGTCCAGGGATGGGATGGAAACAGTAGAGGAAGTGGAGTTTGTAACCAGAACAGTAGACAATGACCTCCATGCTCTTAACAGCAAAGGCAATGATATAATGAATTGTGGTTCTCCCTGAAACAGAATAGGTCAACATAGAGACCCGGAGTAACACTGCCAGAGCAGAGAGCGAGACAGTAATTGAACACCTTCATTGATGTCAGTTAGTAGTGGTCTGTAAAGTGAATATCTGGATTGAGAGATTCCACAGGAACAATAATTTTGGCAAGAAGTGTAGACTATATGAAATAACAATAATACAGTCATAACTGGTTTATAGAAAACAAAATCTGGACAGTGACACTCACCAGGAACACCAACGATAGCCAGGAAGGGATAATAGAAGTATTGAAAAATGAGAAGAGCGTAATAGATCCGCGATGATAATGACAACCAATTAAATGCAGTAAGATACAAACATAATCGGATAAGCTCCTGTCTATTGTAATATTCCAGTCTAATGTTCTCAGATTAAGATCCATTGTTGGAATATTCCAGTTTAATGTTCTCAGATTCTGATCCATTGTTGGAACATTCCTGTCTAATGTTCTCAGAGTCTGATCTCTCCTCCCCCACTCTCTGGATCTGCTGATCCCCGGCAGTGCTGTCGGTGATGCTCCCGCTCATGTTGTGGGTTGACATTCATTGTACGGAGGCCATTTATCATTAAAAGATGGAAACTCTCCACTGGGATAATTAGAATCCATGGAGGTTGGCATTAATCACAGTCACTGAACAAACAGACTCAGTTAACCAGTTCCATACATCACTTTTCATTTACTGGTTTTGGATGGAATAGTTGAGGTTGCTGAGGGATGGACCATAAATCTTTCAAACTTTTTAATCTTTTTTTCCTTGTATATGAGAATATTAACAGAACACTGCAGCAGTCTATATATGTTCCACTCTGTTTATGAAAGGAGGCAGTTATAAAAAACAAAGATCGGCTGCATAAAAAGAAGTCAGGTAGGCAAGTTTCTAGATACCTGAACACAATGTACGGTACTTATTGACCAGTGTGAGGCTACTCATGGTTTTAATGCCCTGTTATCAAATCCTTTCATAACCTTGAGACAGAGCATTGAGACTGCTCAGGAACTGGCCAAAACAATTCTGTTCCTATGGGCCTCTTACAGAGGGATAAGAGAAAGCCATTCAGCCCATATTAGTCTGTTGCTACTTGAAAAGGTGGAAAACTGAATATTGGCACATTTTGCCAACAGAATCATTCAAAACAAAGGGATGTGTCACTGCAGCTGTATGAGGTGTTACTGAGAGGGCACCTGGAGTACATTGTGTTCTCTGTGTTTCTGTAACTGAGAATGTTTGGACCACCATTAGATACAGTTTACCGGCAGTGCGTAATCCACGGGTTGCTGTGTCATTTGATGTCTCGGGTCTGTTACACAGGGACAGGAGGATGCCATGAAGTCTCTTGAGTCTATTTCAGATGGACAGGAGGAGGTCATTCAGCCTCTCGAACCTGTTCCAGAGGGGCAGGAAGTGATTATTTAACTTTCAAATCTGTTACACATAAATATTAGTTTCAAACTAGTTGTGGAATAGGAACGACCTGATGTAAACATTAAAGTTCCTACTTTGAATAAGGTCAATTTTGAAAGTGTTAGGTGAGCCCTGTGAAAGGCTGATTAGGATACCCTATTCGCAGGTAAAGGGATGGTTGGAAAATGCAAGGCGATTACAACTTGGTGTCAGAGAGTCCAGAGCCATCGTGTTCCTATTAGTGAGATGGGCAAGGCTGGTGGGTGCAGGGAGTGCTGGATGGCTAGATATATTGATGCTCTGGTCAAGATAAGGAAGGAGGCATATGTCAGGTAAACAGAGCTGAGATCAAGTGAGTCCCGAGAGGGGTATAAGGGAAGTAAGTGTATAGTCAATGGGGAACTCCAGCCAGAAAAATATGGACATGAGATGGCTTTAGAAATAGGCTTAACGAGGCATTGAAGCAACTGTACACGTCCTTTAATGGCAAAATATTAACTAGGAGAGAATAGGGCACCTTACAGGTCAGTAAGGCTACCTATGTGCGTAACCATAGGAGATGGAAGGTTACTAAACAAGTATTTCTCCTCAGTATTTAATGTAGAGGAGCTTACAACAGTGAGAGAAGGAAGAAATATATAGTGATATCTTGAATAGTATCTATATTACAAGGAGATATCGGACATTTTAAAACATACAAAGGTGAACAAATCCCTGTGACCTGATCAGTTGTATCCCAGAAGTTTGTGGGAAGCTCGGAAAGAGATTGCTCAAGTCTTTTGCTGATATATCTGTATTATTGATTTACACTGGTGAGGCGTCAAAAGACTGGAGGGCTGCTAACATAGTGTCATTATTTAAGAAAGTAAGGAAATACAGCTAACTATAGATTGGTGAGCCTGACGTCAATGGTGACTAAATTGTTGGCGGTGGGGGGGGGGGGGGGGGGGGTTGATTGAAAGGATGTATATGCATTTGGAAAGACAAGGACTGAAGAGAGCTTTGTACATTGGAGATCACGTCTCACTGACTGGGTGGAATTTTTTGAGGAAGTGAAGAAGATGATTGATGATGGCAGGACAGTGGATGTTATCTTTATGCAATTCAGTAAGAAAACCAAAATGTTCTACATGGTAGACTAGTTATCAAGGTTAGACTGCCGGGAATCCTGGAGAGCTTCGTCATTTAGGCCCAATTTTTTCTTGAATATTGGAGATAGGGCGTGACAGTGGACATTTGTTCATTGAACTTGGAGACCTGTGACTAGTGGCGTGCCACAAAGATCAATAGTGAGTCTTTTGTTGCTTATGCAAATCATTTGGACTTGAGTAAGTGAAGTATGGTCAGTAAGTTTGTAGATAATTCCAATTTTGGTGGTAATGTCGACAGTGAAGAATAATGTCTCAGAATATAATGAGACGTTGATTAGGTGAGCTGAGGAGTGCAGATGGAGTTTATTTTAGATAAATGTGAGGTGTTGCATTTTGGCAAGAAATATCAGAGTAAGAAATATAGGTAGGGTCCTGTTGAAAGTCGCCAATCAAGGATAACTCCACAGAAATTATGGAATCCCTACAGTGAGGAAACAGGCTATTCTACCCATCGAGGCCACACCGACCCTCTCAACAGTATCCCACTGGACAAACCCCTACCCTATCCGTCTGAGCCTGCATTTCCCATGGCTAATCCACCTCGCCCACACATCCCAGGGTACCATGCACAATTTAGGATGGTCAATCTACCCTTACCTGTATATCTTTATACTGTCAGAGGAAACATAGTACCCGGAGGAAACTCACACAGACACGGGGAAATGTCAACACCACACAGTCAGTCATTCACGGATGGAATTAAACCCAGATCGCTGTCCTGTGAGGCACCTTGTGGTGCAGGTTCTCAGTTCCTTGAAAGTACCGTCACAGGTAGACAACATAGTGAAGAAGCCACTTGGTGATCTTCCCTTTATTGGTGTGTGCTTTGACTCTAAGCATTTGCATGACGTGTTGGATCTGTACAGGATATTTGGCCACTTTTGTAATATTGCCTTTAATTCTGGGCTCCCTGCTGTCGGGGAGATGTTGTCAACCTTGAAAGGGTGCAGAAGAGATTTAAAAGAATGTTGCAGGTGTTGGAGGGTTACAGTTACAGGGAGAGTTTGAATAGGCTGGGGCAATTTTCAAGTATTGAGCCTGAGGGGTGACGTTAAAGAGGTTTATAAAATCATGAGGATCATAGATAAGGTAAACAGTCAATGTTTTCACAGGATAGACGAGTCCAAATATAGATAACAAAGGTTTAAGGTGAGAGGAGAAAGATTTAAAAAGTGACGCTAAAACAACATTTTCACACAGACACTTCTGTGTGTATGGATTGAACAGCCAAAAGAGGTAGTGGAGGCAGGTACAGTTACACCTTTAAAATAGCATTTGGATGGATACACGCATGGGAAGTGTTTAGAGGGAGATGGGCCAACTGCTGGCAAGGGGGGAACGAGATTAATTTAGGATATTTGGTCGGTATGGATGACCAGACCGCAGGATCTTTTTCCGTGCTGTACATCTCTGAGAGTCTATTGACTCTTGAGTGTTTAACATGGAACAGAAGGAGGTTATTCAGCTTCTGAATACTGTCAGTCAGCTTGTTTACTCAATTACTGACAGTCAAATACAAAAATAAATCATTCAGATTTTGATGGTGTTTTACAGAAACAGGAGAAGGGCTTTTACTCAAGAAAAGCGGAAAGAATGTGAAGAGGCTTCAGTCCCTCAACTCCATTCCACAGAAGCAGCAGTTGAGCACAGAGCTATTGGAGCCTGTTACTCTGGAGCAGGAGGAGGACATCTACTTTCACAAAACTTGGATTACGACAGTCACTCAACTGCTCGAGACTGGGACACAGGAACAGGAAGTCACTCAACTGCTCGAGACACAGGATGAGGCAGTCACTCAACGCAGACTGGGACACAGGAACAGACAGGCAGTCACTCAACTGCTCGAGACTGGGACACAGGAACAGGAGGCAGTCACTCAACTGCTCGAGACTGGACACAGTCAGAGGCAGTCACTAACTGCTCGAGACTGGGACACAGGAACAGGAGGGAGTCATTCAACTGCTCGAGACTGGGACACAGGAACAGGAGGAGTCACTGCTCGAGACACACAGGAACAGGAGGCAGTCACTCAACTGCTCGAGACTGGGACACAGGAACAGGAGGGTCATTCAACTGCTCGAGACTGGACACAGGAACAGGATCACTGCTCGAACTGACAGGAACAGGATCACGCTCGAGACAGGGAGGAGCAGTCACTCAACTGCTCGAGACTGGGACACAGAACAGGAACAGGAACTGCAGTCACTCAACTGCTCGAGACTGGACACAGGAACAGGAGGCAGTCAGCTCGAGACTGGACACAGGAACAGGAGGCAGTCATTCAACTGCTCGAGACTGGGACACAGGAACAGGAGGGAGTCATTCAACTGAGACTCACAGGAACAGATCACTCATGCTCGAGACTGAGGGCCGTCACTCAACGAGACTGGACACAGAACAGGAGCATCAGCTCGAGACTGGACAGGGAGGCAGTCATTCAACTGCTCGAGACTGGGACACAGGAACAGGAGGCAGTCATCAACCGCTGAGACTGGGACACAGGAACAGGATCATCAACTGTTCGAGACTGGGACACAGGAACAGGAGGGAGACATCAGTCGAACTGCACAGACTCATTCAGAGAGACTGGGACACTGGGAGTCACTCAGCTCGAGACTGACACAGAAACAGAAAGCAGTCATTCAACTGCTCCAGACTGGGACACAGGTCCAATCACAGAATGAAAACAAATAATAAAGTATTGCCAGATGTTTAGCTCTCTCACATTCGCAATCCAACTCACATAACCACTCCATCCATTATATGTTCACGATGGAGCACTGTGTAGATCCGGCTAGCGTACTGCTGAATGCAACCCAGCAATATCCAGAATGGAACTCTGTGCAGCCCACACCAATGCTCGATCGATAATCATGGGCTAAATTTCCAGCGTGGGGAGCTGTGCAGACCGCACTGGTTCATTCATATATACCCAGACTGTTGCATTGTTCGGTAACACTGTGTTAGATTGCTGCCCAGTGTGGGGAAACTTGCAAACAATGCTGAAAGTGACAGGATGTGCAGCTCCCATCCATTTACAGCTCCATATCTCCACTGTGCCTTGACAAGGGGTGCCATGATGTGAAAATCACTGCGATGGAGAGATGTAAATGGAAACAGTTTAAATACAATAGTACTGATTAAGGCGAGTATCACACCAGTATTTAAAGTTGAAATGACTGAGATAATATCCAATGAGGTTTTGTAATGGTGCAAAGTAGTTAGAGGGGGATGGTAATGTTATAGTGGTTGCACTATAAGCCTCCAAATCAACAATGGGAATTAGAGGAAGAAATATACAGGGAGACTGGGGAGACTTGCAGGAGCAACAGGATTGTTATAATAGATGATTTCAATTTTCCGAACATAGACTGGGACTTCCAGATGGTTAAGAACTTAGATGGAACGTGATTCGTTAAGTGTGTTCAGGAAAGTTTCCACAATCAATATATAGAATAACCTACTCGGGAAGGGACAAATTCGACCTACTGTTGGGAAATAGGGCAGGATAGGTGAAGGAGATAAAGTGGAGGAGCATTTTGAGAAAAGTGATTAGAGTTGTATTAATTTTAAAATAGTTATGGGAGGGACAAAATTGGTCCACAGATTCAACTTCTAAATTGGGGCAAGGCGTATGTTGTTGGAATTAGACAGGGGATTGCAGGGGATGATTGGAGTTGTTTGTTTCGAGGTAAAAGGATTTCGGGCAAGTGGGAGGGCTTTAAAAGTGAGAGAGCTCAAGTTCAAGGTTTCCATTTTCCTGTGAGGGTGAAGGCAAAGTGAGACTGGAAGAGAGAACCCTGGATGTCAAGAGATATTGAGGCTCTGACCAGAAAAATGGAGGCGTGGCTCAGGTTCAGGCAGCTCGGATCAAGGGAATCCCTGGAGGTATACAGGGGATAGAGGAGTTTAGTGAAGAAGGAAATCAGCAAGGCGAAAGGGAGTATGGGATAGCCTTGGCTGAGAAATTTAGAGAGAATCCAAATTCAGTATAGTAAAGATAAAGAACAACTAGGGAGAGAATAGGATGCTTTAAAATCCAAAATAGGCATGCATGTGTAAAACCTCAAGAGATTGGTGAATTCCTCAATTTCCCCTCTGTGTTTACCATGAAGAAAGACATGAAGACCTGTGACTTTAGGAGGTTAGTTGTCAAATCTTGGTACTGTCCATATCACAGTAGAGTTGCTGTTGGAATATTAGAATGCACAAAGTCAGACAAATCTCTTGGTCCTGACCAGATACATCCAAGACCACTGCAAGAAGCGAGAGATAAAGCTAAGCGCCAAGATCCCGAAGACTGGGCGGTAGCAAACGTTGTGCCTTATTCAAGAATGGCTGCAAAGAAAAGCCCAGGAAATATAGACCAGTAAGCTTCACACCTGTTTTCGCTAAACCACTTGAGAAGCTTCTGAAAGATAAAATGTGCATGCATTGGAAATACAAAGTTTGATTTGAAGCAGTCAGCTTCGTTTTGTGCGTGGCGGATCATGCCTTACGAAGTTTGTTAGAGGTTTTTGAGAAGTGACCAGGAACGTTGACGAGGGCACAGTGGTAGACATCTTCTATTTCGATTTCAGTAAGACCTTTCATAAGGATCCACATAGTAGGCCACTCTAGAAGATTATATCACATAGAATCCAAGGTGAACTGGCAAATTGGCGACACAATTGGCTTAACATTATGAAGCAAACGGCTATGGTGGAGGTATGCTTGTCGGACTGGAAGCCTGTGACAATTGGCGTGCCTCAGGGTCGGTCCTGGGCCCATTGCTGTTTGTTATCTATATCAATGATTTGGATCAGAGTGCACAACGCAAGGTTAGTAAGTTTGCAGATGACACTAAAATTAGAGGCATCGTTTAGAGAGAGGAACATTATCAGAAATTGCAGCAATACCTTGACCAGCTGGGAAAGTGGGCTGAGAATTAGCAAATGGAGTTTAATATAGATAAGTGTGACGTCTTGCATTTTGGAAAGTCAAATCCAGGTAGGAGTTTAAGGATGAATGAGAGGGACTTAAGGAGTGTAGTGGAACAAAACGACGTTGGAGATCAGGTGCACGGTTATCTGAAATTTGGGTCACAGGTACACAGGACCATGAGGAAGGCTGTTGGCACACTGGCCTACATCAGGGCATTGAGTATAGAAGTTGGGACGTTATGTTGCAGTTGTACAGAATGTTGGTAAGGCTGCAGTTGGAGTATTGTGTACAGTTTTGTTCACCTTGCTCTAGAAAGGATATTATTGAACAAAAAATAATGTAGAAGGAATTTACAAGATGTTTCCTGGGCTAAAGGGTTGAGTTATAGGAAGAATTTGGACAGGTTAGAACTTATTTCTTTTACAGTAGGAAACTGAGGTGGTTCTTATGGAAGTATAGATTTTATCAAATTATAAGATGCATGCCTGGGGTGAATACTTTTTTTGCAAGGTTGGGGAATCGAAGACGAGAGGACATCCGTTCATGTTTGGAGAGGAAAAATAAAACAGGAACCTGAGGGTCATCTTTTTTACACAGCGTGTGGTACGCATATGGACTGAGCTGCCAGGGGAAGTGATTGAAGTGGGTACAATAACAACATTGAAAAGGCATTTGGACAAATACACAGATAGGACAGGATTAGATGGATACAGAGCAAAGGCAGGAAATGGCAGATTGGCAGATAAGGGGCAATTACAGCATGGTTTGTTGACGGAGCACGGCGGGCGTATTAGATGGGCTACTACAGAGGGAGAACATTCTCTTCCAGAGGGAGCCACACCACTAAACCCACCAATCATGGTCTGAGTTCACCGCCCAGCTCAGTGCAGTATCTGAGGTCTGAAGAAATGTCCAGTAGTACAGGACAAATATCAATAACCTTCCCTGCTCTTTCAGGATAAGTGTCACCGTATTCTCTCTGCTCCCTCACACTCACTGTATATCTGTGATCGCACCTACCCCCGAAAAAGACTCATGGTCCCCACTCTCATAACTGCATGCAACGCTTACTCTCTCTCTCTCTATCTCTCGCCTTTGCAAAACATCCCACACAATCATGGAATATTCTGGAGAATGCCGATTATGGAATGTTCCAGATAATGTTCCAAATAATTCCAGTTTCAGGAAAATGGCAGTCCCAGTGTGTAACATATAAGAGGAAGGAGTAGAGAAGTACGTTTTTCAAATCACATAAAATTCAAACCATGCTGAGGCCATTCAGCCCTTCAAACGTGCTCTGGCATTTAATAAGGTCCCCGCTGAACTGATGGTCTTCTCAGCTCCATGTTACGGGAACTTTGAGTCATTCAACCCCCGAGGTTCCTGTCATTGGCCAAACAGCACTCAGCACTTTTACCCCTTTTTTTCAAGCGCCTGTTTGAGGGCATTTCCCATGGTTACGGTACCTAACAATATATTCCATCATCTTTATACCTTCATGCAATGGTCAGCATGCTTTACCCAGACCAAACAAAAATCTACACTTATTTATGGTTATAGATATCCAATCACACTTAATAATTCTGGTTATTTCACTTGACTCACCTTAATGATATTAAAACAAAGACAGCTTCTAAACACGTCTTGTTATAAAATACAATTTCGAGCAGAGACCGTTTTTAACCCTCAGCCGTCATCTTGACCGTTACCTGAATTGTACCACTTTACTTGTTATGAATGTTTCTTTTACCCTTTGTCTGAGACTGTTTCTGTCTGTATAAGTCACACAGTTCTCCCATTCAGTTGGACAGACGGCTGGTTTGTGATACAGAGGGAGGCCAACAGTGCAGGCTCGGTTCCCCACACCTACAGAGGTTACCATGAAAGGGACGCTCTCTCAACCTCACCCCATCACCCGAGGTGTGGTGATCCTCAGGAGAAACCAACATGAGTGGTCTCTCTGATGAGAGTACTTTGTGACTCTATTCTATCAATGTTAGCATTTTAATTTTCAAAAATATTTTATTGAAAAAGAGATTTTTAATATTATAATAAGTCAATAACAACACAACTCAAATAACTGAAAAAAACATCCAGTTGCATGTACATTACAAAACAAGTTAAAACACTACAGACAGAAGAAAAACAAAACTAAACAATAAATAATGAATAAACAATACAGCTCAGCACAACAAAACGATAGCTCTCGTTCATCAAGAGCATTAACTGATACATTTATTTATGTTCATGTTCTTCATCGCTGGATATTAGATTCATTAGTCAATAGCATCATGGTTATATAAAAACCCTTCTTGGAGTGGCCGATAACCCTGTATTGCCGTAATCCAAAAAGGGCTGCCATGCCTCATATAAATCTTTGTTTTTTGGTGCACCATACCAGTGATAAACTCGAAAGGGATATTCTCCATGAAGAGCTGACGACGACCCAACAGACTATATTTCCTAACATGGAAAGTACGGAAAGTAAGAAATATTTATTTTTCCCCATGTTCATCTGTGGAAAACTACCCTGGGCAGAACCAGGAAAACAGAAACCAGGTCCATCTCCAATTCAGTCCTCAATACCCACTCTATCACACCTACCACAGTGCTCAAATATAGATGAAGCCTGCAACAGGACCACAAGCAATGAGTAAGAGTGCCTATAGTCTTTCTGCATTTAGAACATGCTGAAGGTAATCCCACTTTGCATTTTGAGAGACAATCTAGGGTCAGATAGACACTATGAAGAATTTTCAACTGCACGGAATGGGTCCTATTACAGATCAAAATCCTTTCAGCATTTTCACAAATATCTCCCATGTCTCCGAAGTGTTCTGAACTCTCTCTCGCAGACATCACAAAGCTGCACAGTCTTGTCTGAGGGGATATCTCCAACTAATGATAAAGGGTACTGACAGAGAGTGTATTCTGAGCAATAGTCTACCCTCTCCCTCTATCGGATCTGTAAGAGCCTGTTAAAAGTGTGTTTTTTAAAAAATCAAATCTCTGATCTGGAAAAAAAATACAGAAGAAGTTTCTACTAGGTAGTCCATACGTACGAGTTATTTGATCAAATGATATCATTGTTTCTCCATCAAATAACACGTGGTGGCTCAGTGGTTAGCGCTGCTGCCTCACAGCACGAGGGTCTCGGCTTTAGTTCTGGTCTTGGGTGACTGACTGTGTGGAGTTAACATTCTCGCCGTGTCTGTGGGGTTTCCTCCCACAGTCCAAAGATGTGCAGGTTAGATGAATTAGCCATTGATTATTCACCAATAGTGTTCAGGGATGTGTAGGTTTGGCATTAGTCAGGGTAAATATAGGATGGTAGGGGAATGGTCTGGGTGGGCTACTCTTCAAAGGTCGAAGTGGACTTGCTGGACCCAAGGGCTTGTATCCACACTGTAGGGATTCCACTAATTCTAAATCACTCAAGCAAGGCACACCCCTTGCTGCCCACAGTTTAAACCTGGAATCTATTATCCCAGGATGACAACCCAGGATACCAATTATAGGGGTAAGAAACATGGTTTTGGCTGTACTGCCCTCAATTTGATGCATTGTCATTCATGTTTTAACAGTATTGATAATTATTGGGTTATGACAATACTTCTTAAATGTTGTCACTTTAGCTAAGAAAAACAGACTAATCAGGGTTCACTTTGCCTGAGAGGTTTCAATATCTCACAGTATTGATGCCGAGTCCTCAGCGTCCCAGGCAATAACATGGGATAAAAAATATCTTAATTGATAGCTTTTATCTGGGCGATCTACTCCCCACAATCAGTGGGGTTGTTGCAATCTGGTTAGCTTGATAAAAAGTCGCTTATGGTGCCAAATAAAACAGATAAACCAGCCATAAAGTCTCTTAAATATCTGTCTGGGAAACATCAAAGGAAGCATTCACAAGGGGTATAGCAAATAAGGAAGGACATTCATTTTAAGAACAGCTTCCGACCTAGCCAGGATATTGGATTTGCCTCCCATCTTTGAAGGTCTTGTTTAATTTTGTTAAACAAATGGGCATAGTTCACGTTAAATAAATGATCAAAGACGGATGTAATGAATATATCGAAATAGGGTCCTCCCCACCCTACCCCCCCCCCACCCCGTGATCATTTAAAAGGAAACCAGGATTTGCCCTCAACATCAGGTATTCCCCAAATCTCCCATAGGCACGGCCTCCAACTTTGTAAAAGTAATCTTAAAGCCAGAAAAAGTGACAAGGGAATTAATGCATTGCATCACGTGAGCTACCGAAATTGCGGGATTTGACAAAAACATAAGACCATCTGCATACAACATAATCTTATGTGACCTCTATCCACTTCTGGGGCAGGTATGTTGGGATAATATTCCTAATTGCGCAGGATGCCACCGAATCTAGGATTGTTGCAGGATGGGAAGAGATCAACCCTCGTGTGCAATTTCTGCGGGTTAAAGAAGAAAATAAAATCCCTACTTGTGAGGCAGATTTGCCTCCAGACATCCACCAGCTCTAGTTCTGCACACAAATCCACTAATTGCTTACATTATAACGAGGATTTGGGGGACCTTTGGATATTCTGTCCACAGTAGGGCCATAAGACAGTTGCAATTTCCTTCTACAATAATGTGCCACGATGCAAGATAACTTAATTTGGAAAGGCATCTTCCAGGAGCTTGAGAGGGTGCACCGGGTGGCAATAAACATTCAAATTAATTCCCATAGTTCAAGGCTTTGAGGATTACGATCCTTCCATGGGTTTTTAATATAATCTAGTAATTTAAATGGAATATTCTTCCTATCCATTATGATTTTCCCCCACTCTTAGTATTAAAACATGAGAAATAAACCCGATCAAACCTCCCTGCTGTAACGTCAAACGTTCCTTGTAATCAAGGTGCATCTCCTGCAACAGGACAACATTCACTCTCTCTTTTGTAAGACGATAAAGCACATTTTCCCTCTTGAATGGCAGATGGCTCCCCTTAATGTTCCAGGTACACCGTTTAAGCACATCATTATCCATAACATACTGTAGCAACATTTGAACTCGAGAGAATTTCATATCAAATTACACATCGCTAAGCATTGATGACAAAAGACTCATTGAGCTTAAATCTGTACAAACTAAAACTACTGCAACTAACAAGCTCTCAAAACTTTCCAAAGCTAAAAACATTAAAAAAAGAAACAAAATCCAATGTACCAATGACACTTGATAGAGTTTTCTCAACTGCCACCCCCCCACCCGCCCAATGGGGACGCTTACATGTCACAAAACTTTATCTTCTGCCCGCTTCCAATATGGCATCCAGGGCAATTAATAACAATTAATAGATGGGCACTTAGTCATCACAACCACATTTGTAACTCGCTCCACTTGAGCCACACCCCAGACACAAGAAAGAAAGAGGAAAGAGAAAAAGTGTAGTAATAGTATGAAGAAGTTAAAAGTGAGTATTCTACCAATCCCCGACTATAATTTAACACTGGTTCATACTAGAAAAATCCAACAAAATTTCTTTAAGAGAGAAACATGATTATCTCAACATCCTGCTTACTTTAAAATGTCCACAAAGTTTTTGCTTTCTCTGGAGAGTCAGACAAGTTCATTGATCCATTCAAAGCAATACGAAGCTCCGTTGGGTACCATAAAGAATACTGAAACCTGAGTTCCATTACTCTTCTCTTGACGTCATCACAATATTTTCTTTTCTGAATCACCGCCACTGAAAAGCCCTGAAAAAACATAATCCTGAAGCTGTCATGAATTAAAGCCATCCGAATATACATTGAGCTTCCATCATCTTCCATCAGGTTTGAATGATATTCCTGGATGTTCTGGAGCCGTGTCATTTGGTACTACTGTACATTTTCCACAAATCGTACATTCGGGCCAATCCCCGACTCCATTGTTATTTATGAACCTTCTGTCTGTGCGTCAAAAATATTCAATATCTTTGCCTTCAATGATTTGTGGGGAAGAGAGTTACAAAGACCCACAACACTGAGAAAACAAAAATAAAACACAAGCTCTGAGTGTGAGATTAATTTTTCTTTGTCTCCTTATCTGAGGAAGGATATGATCATATTGGAAGCAGTTCGGAGATGTTTCACTTCACGTATTCCAGGAATGAGTACCTGATATTACGAAGGGTTTAACAGGTCACTCTTGGAAACACAGGTGATCTTATTGAAACATACAAGACCGAGAGGAGAGTGGATCAAATAGATACCTACTGGGTATAGTCCAAATTTATTGTCATTTTTAAAGAATATCTTCAGTGTGGAAGCAGCATATCCCATCCATTAAGTCCACACTGACCCTCCAAAGAGCATCCCCCCAGAATTGCCTGCCCTTCACTATCCATGTAACCCTGCATTTCCCATGACTAACCTACCCATCCTTGGACACTATGGGAAATGTATCATGGCCAATCCACTGTAAGTTGCATATCTTTGGACTGTGGGGGAAATTGGAGCATTGTGAGGAAACCCCACACAGAGCGTCGTCCGAGTTTGGAATTGACCCAGCTCCATGGTGATGGGATGTAGCAGTGCTAATCACAGATCCACCATGCACACCCGTTAGTTCTATTAGTTAATTGTGGCTGACTAAAGAAATCTGCCTGACTTGTTCCTGTCACTGAACCTGACCCAGTCTGAGACCTTTATCATTGGCCATATCACCAACCTGGTCACATTTAAAATTTGTTGGGAGCAGTGGAGGAGTGGGACTAGATAAAGAAACAGTGACACCCTCCAACCTCAGTCAGAGCAGGAATTAGGAGAAATTCACCAAGTCGGATTTCATTCAAGCGGGAATTCTCTTTCCCAGAAGTTTGGGATGGCTGAATCTTTATATTATATTGAGCTTGGTTTCACCTGATTGCCCATAGACAGGTGAATCAGGGATAATGGCGCATGGAGAGAGAAGTGTAGTTGGGACCACAATGAGATGAACTTATTTACTAGTGGAGTAGTGTCCAAGGGCCGATTGGCTCGCTCATATCCCTCAGCCCTGTGTTCTGATGTTCCATCCAGCCCTTCGGACCTGATACAGAGGGGAAGATCGAGGCCACTCCGATGGTGAGGTGTTGTTATGGAAATGTACTTGGAAAATCCAGGCTGAGTCAGGAACCGACCCCCACCCCCAATCCCTCTTTCCAGGCTTCCCCTCTCTGTAACTTCGGCTCCAGATGTTGGTCATGTTACAGGCCCAGATTCGCTGGGAATACATCCCCATACCGCACCCGGGTTAACTCAAACACATCATCTGCTCTCCCTGACTGCAACATTGTACAACACAACTTCCAGGAAAAGACCTTTACTTTCCAAAAGCATAACATGTGAAATTAATAAATAGGAACAAGAGTAGGCCATTCGGCCCATCAAGCTATCCCTGTCATTTAATAAGAACATGGCTGATCTACTCCAGGGCTCACCTCCACTTTCTTACCGACTCCTTGTATCCCTCCACACCTCTCTGGGTCAGGGAATTCCCGACATTCACTACCTTCGAGAGAAGACATCACTTGGCATCTCAGATTGAAATCGATACTCCTTATTCGGTACCTATATCCTCAAGTGCGACAATCTGCCCAGGAATGGAAACAACTTCTCAATATCTGCCTTCTCAAGCCCTTTCTGTGTCTTGTATATTTCAGCAGTATCTCTCCTCATTCATTTAACCCCCAATGAATATCACCTCACCATTATAGAGGTTCTCAATAACTCAACCTTTTTATTCCAGGAAGCCGCCTAATGTCCAAACTAGTTACTTGCTGCATCAGCATGCTGACGTTATGTTTCATACACAGGAACCCTCCAATCCCTTTGTACTGCTCCTTGTTTGGGAGTCCTCTCCGTTAAAAAAAACAGCCTGCCTTTTGATTCTCAGTTTCATCGACAAACTCGGCTGTATATTGCACACAACGCCTTCTTTCAGACTGTCAGTATAGATTGTCAATAACTGATGCCATCGGATTCATAGCTGTGGTACTCCAGCAGATAAACATTTATCATAAAGATCCACTCATCCTGACTCTCCCATTTCGATGTGTTAACCAATCACCATCACATGTTAATACCTCATCCGTCATCATACGATCTTCTGGCTTGAGTAAGATCTTTTATTTGATCATACCCTGCGGAAAAGTTTTGGAAAGCCTCTTGTCTATCAGATATCCCCCAGATCAAATCCGCTTGTTACATTTTCAGGCATCTCGAAAAAAAACTTTGCATGATCTTACAGGGCAAAATATAACTTCCCTTTCACCAAACCACACTGACTCTGCGTGAAGCTTTCCTCAATGTCCATGCTGGCCAGGTTTTCCAAACTATACTAGCCCATCTGCTTTCGTTTGGCCCATATGCCTCTAAATGTTTCCCATTCATATGTTTGTCCAAATGAGTTTCAAATGTTGGAGCTGTACATGGATTTACCACTCTTCCTCTGGCAGCTTATTCCATTTCCACACAACCCTCTGTGTAAAGTCATTGCCCCTGAGCCCCTTGTAAATGTTCCCCCTTTCAAATTAAACCTATGCCTTCCATGCCGAACTCTCCCATCCTGTGGAAAAACCCTTGGATATTCACCCGATCCATACCTCTCATGATTTCATAAACTTATGGAATGTCAGCCCCACAACTTCTACACTCCATCTGATACTAACTTCAAGAACATACATTTAAAGATAAGTACTGCAAATTTGAAACTATATTAAACATGACAGTAAAATAATACTCAGCCCAAACTTCATACTGTTATTTGTCTTTCTCCATATTACAATACTGAGGCAGCATGAAACACTTACGAGTGCCAATAAGACGTCAAGCACCTGCATTTATTTGTCTAAAGGGGGTGATGATCTCGACAATGAAAACGTATCTATGGCCAGATCTATATAATACCATATAGTCAAAATGCCCCCTCCTGGTCTCCCTATGGCCTTGTGTGCTTGTGTCTTCCTTATCTTGCACTCAATAGAGAGAACCCCTTTTCCCCCAGTTACATCTTAATTTAAACCGTTTTACATACTCTTCTTTTATCTTTTGTAACACCCACTTTTCCCTGTCACCCATTCCCCATCTCTGGCTATGGATTAAAACCACATTTTCCAATCATTTTCAATTCTGAAGAAGTGTCACACTAGACTCGAAACACTAATTCTGTTTCTCTGTCTCTGCAGATGCTGACAGACCTGCTGAGTTTATCCAGAAATGAATAGGGGCACAGAAAAAATTTCAATTAAACAAATAACGATCGATACTGTAAATAAAAATACCAAAAATTGCTGGAGAGACAGGAGCTTTGTCGAAGGTTCAATGGACCTGCAAGTTTATATCTGCATTCACACCAGAAAATGCTGCAACATCTTCAGCAATTTTTTCAGCAATTTCTGTTTTTGAACAATTTCCAACGACATATGTAAAAGATGCCCAAATATTCTGTCCAACATGGAGCGCCGTACACTGGGAACTGAACAATAACGCATGGTGACAAGTTCCTTGACTCTGAAACTGCATAAGCTGGCATCACTGACACTGCAGAGCTCTGAATCATGGTCAGGGAGAAAAACAGAGGGAAACACATTCACTTCAAATACAGAAGATGGCATTACTGAAGGGAAAAGATTCAGATTACTACCTTAAATTGATTGAGTTATAGTAACAAATTGGAGGCCTGACACCAAGGAAAGAATTTCAACAGAATGAGAATATGAAAATGAAAGGGTTGCCGCATCAGAAACCAGAGTAGGTCAGTGAATACAGGGCTGTTGGGTGAATGGGTCTCGGTGTGAACTGGGGGACAGTCAGTGAATTGAATTGTAGATATTGCAGCTTAAACTGGGTTATCATCTGATGCTGTAGGTCACAGCAGAAGCATAAACAGAATTGTATTCAATGACAATCTGTAACCTTTCGCTCAGGGTAATCTCTCAGTCCACTATGAACATCACGCAGATCTATGGTTCAGTGATGAGTGTTGGTGAACATGTCAGGGTCAGTACCATCTGATGACAACCCATTAAAGCTACCGCAGTTGACTGGTTACATTCGAATCAGCAGAACTAACATCTGGTACAGAGGCAGAAATGATCCCACGACTAGCAAACCTGATCAAAGCTCTGTCATCCTGCCAAATCCAAGCATAAATGTCGATGGACCATTAAACAATTTACTGGAGGAGAGGACTCCACAAATATCCCCATCCAAATAATCGAACAGTCCTGTGTCATCAGTCGAAAAGTCAAGTATGTGGTGGCTGCACTATCCTCAGCCAGACATGTTGAGTGGATGATCCACTTCACCCTATCATGATGCTCACAGAATCACAGATGAAAGTCTTCAACCAATTCGATTCGCTGCAGATGACATGACGAAGCAGCTGAACACAGTAGATACGACAAAGGCAATGGGCCCTGACCCAATTCCTGCAATAGGACTGAAGACTTGTGCTGCACAACAAGCCGTGTCCCTGCGGAAGCTGTTTCATTCCAGTTCCAACTCTCACATCTCCCTGACAATGTGAAAAATTACTCAGCTATGACCAGTTCCCTAAGAGGGGAATAAATACAATCTGACCAATTAGCATCTCATCAGTCCCATCACGACAGTCAAGTTGTGGGGGAGTTTTTTTTTTAACAGAGTTATCAAGCAGCACATTAATCACCAGCTTAGTGTAGTTTCCGATAGGTCCCCATGTGGAGATAGTGCTGTAGTGGAATTGTAATTGGATTACGAATACAGACCAGGCTAATGCTTGGCAACTGGTGGAATAATAAAAACAATTATTAACATATCGAGATCTAAAATCTGGTGTCAGTAACAGTGATCTTGTGTCCAATGTTGGTTGTAAACATCTATCTCCTTATCCAATGTACTTTGAGGAAGTGAAACTCCCGTGCTTTCCTGGTCTGGCCTAAAAGTGACGCCAGACATACAAACATGTGATAAATTCTTCAATGGTCTCTGAAACAGCCAAACAAGAAACTCAATTGTATCAAATGCTCCGAGTTCTTAAAGGATATACCCGGAGAGAACACCCGGCCCCACCTTGGTGTCGGAAAAGGGAACGGGAAACATAGTCCTGTTGACCATGCAGAGACCTCCTTCCTAACATCTGACGGTTTGTGACATTTGCAGAGTTTTCCACAGGTTGCACAGGATCATCGGGAAATGAGTACGTCACACAACACATTGAGCTATCCCTGTGCTAGTTAATGGCCTAACATCTCCTTCATGCAGTTTTATACATACAATATTCATATGCCTTAAAATGTTTAAACATTGTGAAATATAAAATGAGAACTGCTGTAGTTCCTTCAGTCCATCAATTTTGCTCCTCCATTCAATATACAGGCAGTTCTCTGATAACGCGTGTTGATTAAATACAATTTGGCCGGACTGTGAATACATGAACAAGTGATACAAAATCCAGCCCTCAGGATCCTCTATCTGCAAAATATACAATCAATGTGTTCAGTAAAACAGGAAAGCAATCCGCTCTGGAAGCCTTGAAACTGAGCCTGAAACCGGGAATTGTAGTCTACATTTAGAAAGAACTTTATTTCAAACTGTGGGAGAATCTTGTGGAGAACTGGAATTTCCCCATCGGCATCACGTGTTCAGTCAGCCCACGCACTTTCTGGAAAGTGTGGTGTATGGTACACTGCTGTAGACAGTGACTGTAGTTTGAAATGTTACATTTAGAGGACAGTTTTATTACAATATGTGATTTAAAGATGTATTTTAGACTGTGCTAGTGTATGTACTAGACTAAAGTTAATTTTTGGCTTGACTGATATTTTTGGGGGTTCGTCCCTTACCCTTTTTTTCCATAGACCCCATTATTAATACTGCACGATTTTCTACAACACTGTGTTGCAAGGAACACAGCTGCTGCGCCATTGGAGAACAACCTGGATTGATAGCTGATCTATCTTCACACGATACTCCTGCTCTCTCCCTATCCCTATAATTTCCAGAAATCCTTATTTATATTCAGCGCCTTGGTTTCCACAGCCTGATCTGGGAAAGAGTACCCCTGGTTCGCCGGTCTCTGAGTGCAGACATTTATTCTCATCTCAATGCAAAGTGGCCTGTCTGTACCTAATACTGTGGCCCCTTGTTTTAGACGTCCACGACAGGGAATTGCCATCCCTGCTTGCAATCTGTCTCGCCCTGTCAGAGTTTTATATATTTCACTTTGATCACCACTCATTTTCCTAAACGGCATGGAATACAAGCCCAGTCGCCCCAAACTCTGCTCCCACAACAAGCCTGTCATCCCAGAGATCAGTCTGGCCATCCTTCACTGCTCTCCCTCAATGTCAGGTTTGTCCTTTATTGGATAAGGTGATCAAACCTGCACACAATACTGTACAATGTTCGAGATGGGGTCTCACTGTACAGCTGCAGTAAGATATTCTTACTCCTATACTCAATTCTCCTGAAATGAAGGTGAAACACCATTTATCTTCCTACCTGCTTTCAGCTCCTGAAATATTGCTTTCAGTGACTGGTGTACAGGGAGATCCAGATTCATTTCAATATCATAGTTCCCCACTTGCTGGGTCTATATACACTGGTCAGCGTGCCAATGCCATTCCCAGTATTGACTTCCGGCTTCAGAACTCATTGCCATATATGTACCGAGAGGGCTGCGCAGAAATAAACAAAAATGCAGCTTAAGTTCCTTTATAGAGCAACATTTTTCAACCACGCCCTTTCCAAATGGGAGCCTGCCGTTTTATTGTTCCCATCAATGTGCACAGCGTCTCATCTCTCCCGATGGTCTCCATCTGCCACGTATTTTCCCAGTAATTTCACTTGTCTCAGTCACTTTGGAGCTTTTTTACATCCCCCCTCACCCACCCACGTTCAGTGCTGTCAGCAGAGTTGGGATTATTGCATTTGAGGCCCTCAACCAAAGATATGATATGTATTGGGAATAATTGGGGTCAAGCCACGATCCTTGCTATTTCCTACTACCTTCCATTTTAAAAAAAAATTGTTTTATTCCTACTCAGTGTTGCCTGCTAGCTCTCCCATTCTAAAACCTGACCATATATTATCCTCAGTCCCACAGGATTCCATTTCGCACAATAGGTTTGGGCTTTTATCAAAATTCTTTTGAAATTCCACTTGAAGTGCATTGATAGCTTCTCCATAATTTTGATAAATGCCACTTATTTCAAATATAATTCCCTTTCGTAAATCTCTGTTGACTTTTGTCTATGCCCATTAATGTCGGTCCAATACTTTGTCTAAACTGTCTAGTTGCTAACTTGATTATATTCCCTTTTTCTCACCAGACTAAAGATCCATAGTATTGCTAGGAAGTTTTCTTTTTTGTTTTGCATTCCCCTGTGGAGGCATAACCGAAGTGTTTGGTCCACAGTTCTGCTACTTCCCGGTCCTGCAAATTTCTTTCTCTTAATTTTGCCATTAGCATATTGTCATAAAATATTACAAGTTCTGTCTTATCAACTTTGTTAATATATTCTTCAGAAACCTATCAATTCCTATCTTAAGGTACTCAGTGATTGGCCTTCCACAACCATACAATCACAGAAGCAAAGATGCTGCGTACTATCAGAAATACAGCAGGTCTACACTAGACCCACTTCTGACACAATACCTGTAGCTGTAAATCTTAAGGCATTTCAAGTGCACTACCATGTATTATCTAATGGTTTTGAGATTACCATGACAACTCCCCACTCAAGAATTGTATTTCAGACCCCAACAGACTCTGGGTGAAAAAAAGCAATCCTCAAATCCTCACTGAACCGCAAACCCTTCACTTTCAAAGTGTGGCCCTTTGACTAAAAGGAATAACAGCTGTCCATACACCCTGTAATCCTATGCTTCTGAATCACGCCCACCCCCCCAGCCTCTCTCCTCCAATCTAAACAACTAAAGCTTATCCAGCTTCTCTCCATAGCTGATATGCTCCATCCCAGGGAACATCCTGGTGAATCTCCTCTGCACCCCCTCCTGTGCACTCACATCCTTCCTGTAATGTGGTTTCCAGAACTACATTTTGTATTCCATCTTGGCCTCACCAAAGTTCCGCATAGCTCTTATAGTCTGTGCCTCAATGAAGCAATGTTATGTTTACAGCCCCCTATGCTTTCCCAAATTGTGTATTAACCTGTCCATCACATTCAGGGATGTGTGGAGAAGCACCCTCTGACCTTCCTAGTGTGCTGCCATTCATTGAGTCCTCCCCTGTCTGGTTCCTTCTTCCAAAGTGTATCACCTCATATTTAACAGGGTTAAATTCCACCTGCCATTGAATTCCCAACTGACCATTCCACCTGTATCTTCCCGTAACTTAACGCGCCTTCCTCCTCACTGCCAACCAACCAGCCAATCTGCGTATCAAACACAAACATACTTATCACACTCCCCACCTCTCGTCCATATTCACAGCTACATCATTTACGAGTATCATAAATATTTAAGTTGAAAATCACACAACATCAGGTTAGAGTCCAACATGTTTGTTCGGAGGCACTACCTTTCGAACGCCTACTTCTTCATCAGGTGATTGTGCGCTTTGATGAAGAAGCAGCGCTTCGAAACCTAGTGCCGCCGAATAAACTGTTGGACTATAATCTGGTGTTATGCGAGTTTTTAGGATTGTCCACCTAGTCCAACACCAGCACCTCCGAATCACAAACAATGACGGACACAGCACTGAACCCCGTGGTATACCATTGGATACTGGTCTCAGGTCACACAAGCAGCCGTCTACCACCACCTTCTGTGTCCTACGACTAAACTTCATTTGGATGCAATTTGGCAAGTCATTAATGAGTCCGACCTGTCCCTGGTTATTCTGATTCTGCTGGACACACTTGTGGAATATCTGGAAATTCACCCTAACTTGCCCTGCCAGCAGGTTTCCATGCCCCGTGTTCGTGAGTCCCCTACGTGTGCAGAATTTCCTCCTTTTTGCAGCCTTAATTGGTTTGTCCTTTACCCTGCCATTATTTCCTTGAATGTGGATTAGACAGCCGAGAAACAACCTTTTAATTTCCAACTTGTCATATGTTTTGTGACTTTTATATATTTCACAGTGACCAATCT